>NW_018736584.1:0-49805 GCF_002204515.2 Aedes aegypti
TTCGCGCGCCTCCATTCATCAAGTAGTTTTCCTTTCACAAATTCGAGTGTTAAATAGTTCAGTGCTGACTCTCCAACGCCGATAAATAAGATTCCGTACGATTTCGCGTGTTAAGCTATGATAATAATCACTTGGCCACTAGTGCACACGTGAATCTATTCAGCTCGTTCCTCACCATGGGCGAGCGAATTGTCGGTTGCTAGGGCACAGTTTACTCGTGTCAACAATGAATCGGACATGCATCCTCCCTTCCAATCAATTCTGGGACACAAGCTTCCGAAGACATGGAACTTCGCTTCGGCTAAAGATGACGTTCGTGATATGTTTGTAACGCGCCTACATACACTCTGTCTTGGCTGTATTTTCGCTGAATTTATATATTGTGAAAGCTTTGACTCTGTCTTTACTTGGGATCCAATCAAGCGAATCCGTGGTTTGCCATCTTTCGTGGTCCAAGACTGCAGGTGGATCTTCAGGCTTCTCTTTCAGTACGACGCTCAGCAGGTCATCTTGATCTACAGAAGCTGCTATAACGGAGTGAATATATCCACGTTTACCACTACGTAGTTGGTAATCATCACAAGTTTCTTCGAAAGGACGTCTTCAGATCACCATCTTGTTGGAATTCTCCGGTACGGATTTTCCGAACTTTCATCAAGACTATTTCTTCAGAGTTTTTTTCTGGCCATAACCTTATTGGTTTTATGAATAGTGAGGGCAGTAAATCACGTCTAATAACAATGTTGTGCATTTGAAATGCTTTGATATTGATAAGTACAAATAATTGTTTGAATGGCATGTGCGAGTCTTTTTGCTCAATTTCAGGCAGCTAAGCATTCAAGTGCTCTAGTGAATTAGAGCAATAGTCATGAGCTTTATGTGGGATTGCAATTATGAGACTTGATTTACTGCTTAGTATTTCAGAATCTTATTGTTACCTGTAGTTTTTAAGAGATCTTTCAAAACTTTATCAGGAATTTACGCAAGGATAGGTTATGCTCCAAAGATTCGTCAAAGGGTCGCTTCAGTGAGGCGGCGCGAAGAAAAATCAATCCATTGAAAAGGTGTTACGGACTGGCGGTGATGAATCAAGAAAATCATCGATGAAGCAGAAGAAAACATGCCATTACCCGGGTAGAGGTGAATAGCAAAATAATGGTAAAATAAGAACAAATTTTGCAATCATATCTAGTTTAACCATTATTATGTTATTAATATATGACATAAATATCTCATCAATAGCAAAACATACAATCATAGCAAAATTTGTCATTGATATGTTATACTTGAAAGTCATGTAATAACTAATCAATAACAAAATATACTATCATGGTAAAATTTGTTATTTTTGCAAAAATAGTAAAAAAACATTAAATATCTAAAGAATAACAAACATCGCCATCACAGTAAAATATGTCATTATTTTGATATTTGAAAACATTATTTAAATAATTAATGAGAACAAATCAACATCAAATTTTGCCATAATAGCTCATTTTACAATTCGTATGATATTCATTGAAGATTTAAAAAGCAAATGTTTTTTGCATGAAAGCAAAAAGTTTATTTTTCAATCATGCTAAATTTTGATATTAAAGTCAAAGAACTAAAATTACCATTCTTTTGATCTACTCGTGTATAGCTTATTTAGTTATTATTTTGTTATCAATATCTAAATAATAACATATTTTGTTATTTACGATTGTCTATATTTTTGCTATTATTTTGTTATTACAATGGCAAATTATGATATTATTTAGTTTTATGCCATATAAACTTAGTTATTATTTTTGTTATTTTATCTCTTATTTCAAACAAACAAAGAACAAATTTTGCTATTCAAACATTCTATTTTAATGGTAAGTTTTGTTATTCTTTTGCAATTCTCCTCTACCCGGGTACTGTGGATTGGAAGGTCATTTTCGTCGGGATTGCAGGAAGTTTGCGAGTGACAAGAAACAGCAGCAGAAGCCCAGAGAGCAAAAGGTGAAGCTGGCAGCTAACGATGAAATGGAGATGTGCCTGGCGGCCGGTGAGCAATCTGGTGGCGATCTGTGGCTATTGGACTCTGGAGCAACTTCCCATATGACGAACGATGTGCGTTTCCTGAACAGTTTAGATGTCTCACGAAAAACCGGAATTAGTTTGGCGGATGGAAAGAAAGTCGAAGGATGCGGTGTTGGTACCGGCGTGTTCCGAGGTATGAATGATCAAGGTACAGCAGTCAAGGTCAAACTTTCCGAAGTCTACCATTTACCCACGCTGGCCGGAAGTCTGCTGAGTGTTAGCAAGATAACGGATGAAGGTTATGAAGTTGTATTCAACAAAACGATGTGCAAGGTTGTGAAGGATGACGTAATCTATTTGATTGGAGAACGACGAGGCAGTTTGTACCACCTGAAGGCAGGACCAGAAAGAATTTTGGTGACTGAGGCTGACCATTCCCAGCAGTGTATTCATTTGTGGCATCGCCGGTTGGGACACCGGAACTATGATGCAATTATGCGAATAGTGCGTGAAGAAATGGGAACTGGTATGGCGGTGCAGAGATGCGGAGTTCAATCCATCTGTGGTACGTGCTGCGAGGGGAAACAGAGCCGAGCCTCATTTCCAAAGGAGTCAGAGAGCAGAACAGTGGCAGTTGGTGATCTTATTCATATGGACCTGTGCGGACCGTTTGAGGAGCGTACACCAAGTGGAAACGATTTTGCCTGGTGATCATCGACGACTATTCTCGCTATACCGAAGTTTACCTGATGCGATGCAAATCGGAAGCAATCTTCAAGATCCAACAGTACGTTAACTTGATGGCAAACCAATTCGGAAGAAAACCCAGAATAATGCGATCGGATGGCGGAGGAGAATTTATCAACGGAAAATTGCAACAGTTCTGTCATGATAATGGAATCCGAGTGCAACAGTCAGCTCCCTACAGCCCACAGCAGAATGGAGTAGCGGAAAGAAAAAATCGTTATCTGGTTGAAATGATGAGATGTATGCTAGCAGAATCGAAGCTTGAGAAGAAATTTTGGGGAGAGGCCATAGCAACGGCAAACTATATTCAAAACCGTTCGCCGACATCATCGTCAAGCAAAACTCCTTACGAGCTTTACCATGAAAAGAAGCCGTCGTATACCCACTTCCGGATCTTCGGATCAACAGCTTACGTGCACATTCCAAAGCAGAAACGCAGGAAGCTCGACAAGAAGGCAGAAAAGTTGACATTTGTTGGTTACGCCGAAGGATGTAAAGCATACCGCTTCCTGAATCGAGTGGATTGTTCAATAACTATCAGTAGAGATGCAAAATTCGATGAAACCTTCAATGAGGAACCTGAAGTGATAGAGCATGTCGATGATGACGTAGTAGTGATTTTGAAGAATGATAATCCTATACCTGACATTGTAGAAGTAGAACCTGAGCAAACTAAGCCAATCGTTAATGATAATGAAGCCGAGCATCCTGAGGAGCTTCAAGATGATGAACCTGAGGGTGAACCCAACTGTGATGCTACCACGCCCAGACGATCATCGAGGCCGAATAAAGGTGTTCCCCCGAAATGGTACGAGCGGATATTTGCAGCTACAGAATGTCAGGAGGAGCCAACGAGTTTTGCTGCAGCAATGTCAAGTGACCATAAGGAGGAATGGAAGCTGGCCATGGAGGAAGAAATTGAATCCATCGAAGATAACAAAACGTGGAAGTTAGTTGATTTGCCAGCTGGAAGGAAAGCAATTGGTGCCAAATGGGTCTACAAAATAAAACGAGATGCTAACGGAGAAATTTCAAGATTCAAAGCAAGACTGGTAGCCAAAGGATACAGTCAACAATACGGCGTTGATTACGACGAAATATTTGCTCCTGTAGTACGTCAAGCAACATTTAGAACACTACTAGCTGTTGCTGCTAAGAAAGGTATGTCCGTACGTCAATACGATATCAAGACTGCGTTTTTACACGGCACTCTTGAGGAGGAGATTTATATGCAGCAACCTCCTGGATTTGTGGTCAAAGGAAGTGAACAAAAAGTGTATCGACTGTACAAAAGCCTCTATGGATTAATGCAAGCAGCCAAAACATGGAACCAGCGGCTCAATGCAGAACTGGAACGGCAAGGATTTAGACGCTGTGAATCTGATCCGTGTTTGTATGTGAAGCTGGAAAATGGAAAGCACAGCTACGTTCTGGTCTATGTCGACGACATTTTGGTTGCAAGCGAGGACAACAATCTGTTCACAAAGACTGAGAAAGCATTACGAAGAAGTTTTACGCTAACCTCGTTAGGAGAAGTCCACTGGTATCTAGGAATGGAAGTTAAGCGAAATGAAAAGGGAGATTTCTTTCTGAGTCAAGAACGATATATTGAGCAAGTCGCGAAGTCAACTGGTCTGGCAGAAACTAAACCATCAAGAATACCTTTGGATCCAGGATACCACAAGCACGAAGCGAGTGAGCGTCTCCCTGATAACAAGGACTATCAAAAGCTGATGGGTCAATTGCTGTACGTATCCGTGAATACCAGACCAGATATTTCTGCTGCAGTATCCATTTTAAGCAGAAAGACAAGTTGTCCAACGAAAGGTGATTGGGTTGAGCTGAAACGAGTAGCCCGATACCTCATGACGACCAAGAACTTATGCCTGCGGCTAAGTAACACGGAAGCGAACGAAGGACTTCTGGGATTCTGCGATGCTGATTGGGCTGAGTGTCGAGATGATAGAAAATCCAACAGCGGATTCCTGATGAAGTACAACGGAGGAACGATTAGCTGGGCATGTCGTAAGCAAACGTGCGTATCGCTGTCAACGGCTGAAGCAGAGTTTGTAGCACTATCTGAATCAGTTCAAGAGATGATGTGGTTGAAACGATTACTCTGTGATCTTGATGAACAACCCACCGTGCCCACCATTTACGAAGATAACCAAAGCGCCCTTAAGATGCTGGACAGTGAGAAATTCAGCAACCGGACTAAACATATTGATACAAGATTTCATTTTGCACGAGATATGAAGACGAAGTGAGAAGTTGATTTTGTCTATTGCTGTTCCGAAGATATGGTCGCAGATTTACTCACGAAGCCTCCAGGAGCAGTTCGTTTGGGAAAACTGAGGATGATGTCTGGAATCGAGATCATGTGTTGAGGAGGAGTGTTGATGATGAAAGCAACACAGTGATCATAGTAGCCAAGATCCTTACACTGTTAGTTGACGTTGTGAAATTTGTTAGACAATTAGTTCATTCCCGAAATACACTCTAATCAGTATAGACGTGTTTTACTGCCCTCACTATGGACCAATGCACGAGTTCATTAATTTGACGTTTGAGCGGTGCCGAATTCACTAGTTTCCATGGTTACATAAATAACACGGCACTGCTAAAACGTCAAATAATGAACAAGTGCATTGGTCCATTCATCAACCAATAGTTATGATATCATAGCATCTCAATTGCTTGCATATTTCCACTACTAAGAGAGACAAATGTGTTTGTAAGCTATCAAACAGTCATCTTTCTCGCTGGCCAACAGAATACCTTTTCCTACCTTTTATAAAAAATCACGTAACGAAATTTCTGAAGGCCTAACATTTAAGCAGCCGTAAATCAGGGCATTTTGGCTTGCTGGCATTTAATGTCCTTCAGTTAAGGCGCGTATTCTGCTAAATTAGTGTTTTCTTAAGTGCTTACCAATGATCTGGGTATTAGCGAACTCTTTAGAGGAATTTCCCAGAGATTTTAGGACGGTTTTCTCAAAGAATTGCTGGAAGTACCCTTGTAGAAATCCCAAAATAATTACGTATAGAAATATCCTTGGAGTAATTGCTTGGAGAAACTTCTGAAGAATCTCTGATGAAATACGTGAAGAATTTCATAAACGATTTACTTGAAAAAACCATGGAGAAATTCTTGGTGGAATTTCTGGAGGAATCCTTCAAGACACTCCTGGTAAAATAAATCAAGGAATTCCAGTTGAAATATTGGGAGGAATTCCAAGCAGAATTCTTGGAGGTATCTCTGAAGGAACTGTTGAAAGAATCTCTTTAAGAATTTCTGGAGAAGCTTTAAAGGAGATGATGAAGAAATTCGTAAGGAAATTTCTGGAGAAGTTCCGAGAGAAACTACTGGGAGATTTTCGGAAAAATATTAAGGAACAATTCCTGAGGAGATTCTTGAATAAATACATAGATAAATTTCCGGAGATACCCCTAAAGGATTCCTAGTGGAATCCCAAAAAAAAACATGTTGAAATACATGGTTGAATTCCTAAGGAAATGCATGGAGAAATTGCTGAAAAAAAATTCAGAGCAATTACTGGAGTAATATCTGCTAAAATTCCTGAAGGAATCCTTGTTGGCGAGATCCATGGTAAGATTCCTGTAGAAATGTCATTGGAGAACTTCCTGCCCAAATAACATTGGCAGCTAAATAACGGCTTATTCAACAAAAATTCGGTTTATAAAGCCTCTCAGCATGATCATGTTAAGGGTCGTGGGTTCGAATCCCGCTGGTCGAAGATCTTTTCGTAATGGAAGTTTTCTCGATTCCCAGGGCGTAGAGTATCTTCGTATCTGCCACACGATATACACATGCAAAAATGGTCATTGGCATAGTAAGCTCTCAGTGAATAACTGTGGAAGTGCTCATAAGAACACTAAGCTGAGAAACAGGCTTTGTCCCAGGTGGGACGTAACGCCAGAAAGAAGAATAAGAAGAAGAACAGCCTCTTTTTATCTGAATAAGCTTTTATTCAGCTACCAATGTTACCTGTGTGGGTGTGGGCTTCGTGGCCGTGCAGTTAGCAGCGTCAGAATTTTAAGCGAGGTGTGGGTTCGATTCCCGCTCCAGTCGGTGGAAACTTTTCGTCAGACGAAATAATCATCAAAGGTTACTAGGTGTTTCGTGTTGTCCGTTGCCTAATGTCAGTAATCGTTCAGTCTGCACAGCCTTTGTATGAAGACGGTGTAAGTTGTCCTTTTTTAACCTTTCTGTTGTCGTGCGAATTTTTGTAACGCGAGTAGTCGCGCGTTGTACTTTGTACAACATCCTTGGTATTGCGAATATCCCAGGAGCCTGACTACTTAGAAAGATGGTGTCTTAGGCAAAGTTGTTCAGTAGCTCAAGGGCTATCATTGATCGAGTTAGTTGATTCTTAATTTTGCCAGCAGGTGACGCTAGTGAGCATGAAACATTTGTTTTGCAGATCTCAGGATCTTGACTTCTTAAAAAGATAACATCTTCGGCAAAGTTGTTCAGTAGCTCAAATGCTTTCTTTGTTAAATCTTTGAAGTTCGGGATTAGCTAAAATAATGATAGCTCTTGAGCTACGCATCAACTTTGTCGAAGATGTCCCGAAATATCCGCAAAACAAAAGATTCATGTTCACTAGCGCCGCCTGGTGGCAACATTTTGAATCAACTAGCTCGATAAATGATAGTCCTTATACTAGGGAGGAAGCTTCCGAATCATCTTCATGTTCGATCATCTGTAGAGCTTTCTTCCTGGTATTACAACAGCTAGTCCGTATTGGTACAGCATACAGCATGGCTGGCCTGAAGATTTGTTTGAAGATCAAAAGCTTGTTCTTGAGACGAAGTTTTGATTTTCTATTACATTTGCCATCAATGACCTCAATGTGATTTTTAAAAATTAAATTTTCATTCAACATGATTTCTACTCAACCTTATCTGATCAATGTATTTGAAACCCTCTAATTCGTTAGTTCAATCTTCAGGCGAAATATTCTCAACGCTTGAATCCACAATTTGATAATTGACTTCAGATATTTGTTTGGGAACCTGTCGGAACGTTGAAAAGCTCATGTTCTCCTAGCCAAGAGAGAAAAGAGAGCGTTCAATTAAATTATATTCGCGCCGTCTGGAAAAGGAAATCAAACGATACGCCATTACTGTTCCTTATTACTGCGAGAGCACGCATACGGGAGGCTCGTCTGTCTCTTCTGTGGGCCAATAAAGCTCTCGGTGGGTGGAAAGCTGTCAAACGACAAGAAAAGGAAGAACGAGATTGAAACTGACTTGGTAACCGCGGACAGTGGTGCCAATTGACGAGTAAAGCTTGGATTGCGAGAATTTAAGTATATTTATGAGCTATTTTTGTAATATAAGATGAATTGTTACAAATGCTTCAATATTTTAGGTAACTATTGAAGTCGTTTTTTTGCTATGTTGATTTTCTCATACTGTTGATATCAAAATAATATGGAAAGCAAAATGAGTTTACCATGATTGAACGAATACTGCCACTATCGTTGAACAACAGAAAGAGTTTTTTTATGAATCAGAAAGCTACACGTCTTGAGACGGGGTTGGTGGTCTGATGGCTACCGCTTCTGCTTCATATGCAGAAGGTCATGGGTTCAATCCCAGGCCCGTCCCTTTCCTCGTACTTTGTAGTTGTATATCTCTCACTTGCTTCTATCTTCCATTCTAAATATATCACACTCAAACTATTCGTTCATAGCAAACGCTAGAACCAGAGACGGACAAGAAACCGTTTCCCTAACGCTTCCATTCTTCCACGCGCACGCCTTTCTTACGCCTGATACATAGGCAGTCTGCTAACCACAAAAGCAAACCTCTCTGCCATGCCTTCCCCCAATCCATACATTCCCGCATGAACTGGCGTGGATGCAGTGGAATATACGGTCTACGTGGGAGCCAGTTCAATGCATAATCAATTCCTCCCCCTTCCCCTCATTGGTCTGCATTCTGACGTGGCAGGTGCCACTGTTGCCTAAAAATAGAAGATCACCAGCACTTATACACTGAGGATGCCTGTTAGTCCCAAGCAAGTCATTCGGTTGGTTCCTTGTGTAAGTGCAGCTGATCTGGCAATACTGGAGTGCATCCACGGGCGGCCAATCAAGCTCAAGCTCAAGCTCAGCTCAATCAGAATACTACACGTCTTGGATATTTTCGTAGCCGAACTGCTTGCCTTGCCCTTCCAAGGAATAAATCTATTGCTTAGAAGCACCAACTAGTGGTCCCGGCAAACTTCGTTCCTGCCATCAAGTAGGCTGCCGAAAAACGCTGTGAACATCCCATACAAAATGACAGTTCCGTTCACTCCCGTTTTTTCACCATTCCGGCTAAATATCCTAAACTTTTTATACACACAAACACGTTGGAACACTTCAGGAATATAAGTATGAGCGATTTTTTAAAATCCTATAGCCCGTTCTCGAGCCATTTCGTGACATACAAACACCATTCCATTTTTATTTATATAGATAGATAAACATTTTTTGCAATTTCTCATCATAATAGGCTGTTTTTCATCACGCCAATCTGTCATTTTGCCAAATTGTCGTTTAATTAGTGTATTACTAAGGTTTTTTTTACGTCGGTCGATGTCCCGCTTAAAAAAACGCGTTGTTTCAAAAAAAACGACTAAAATTACGCGTAGATTCAAAAAACGACAGAAACAACACGCACAAAAATTAAAACTTCAGTGTTTACCATAATTATCAAAAGTTTCTTACCGCATTACTGTAGTTCGCTTTTTTCCGTATCCAAATGGATCCTTAATTATGCTTGTGGAACACCTGAAAAAGAAAAACAGAAAAGGAATTAGTACTATGTATACTTGTTAAGTACTAGCTAGAAAAAAAAGATCATTTGAATTTGACAAATAACAGCATATTTCGATCTCATCTCTAAGTTCGTTTTCTGTATCGTTAACTCGATTTGTCGTTTTTTGTTACTTCTTAATCTATATGTTGGTGATCATTAACATTTATGGGTGCCTTTTTGAAGATGTTATGGTTATCTTAAAAGGAAAATAACTGTCGTCGTTTTACAGATTTTCTGAGAGTTTTTTCGTTCAAAACTGAAACAATGTTCTTAGAGCTTTACCACTGCTCTACAAATGCTCTATGAAATGCCGTGTAATTGATGTCATGAAGGTTTTTTTTAATAGATTCTTGAGCCTTGCCAGTTCCACTGACATAATGTAAGGGCCCTATTTTATAAGTCGAGTCGACCAAAATGACTCGACTGGATTCACTGTCGATCAAAAAATGCACTCGACAAGGGCTCTATCACTCGAGTTTCTCGGACAGTTGTCACTCTATGTGACAGAATTACTATGATAGTCGACGGGTGACTTCTGAAATATATTTGCTTACTTTGATCGACAGTGACTTCAGACGAGTCACATAAATCTGCTCGATTTTAAAATAGACCCCTAAATTTCACTTTATAAATCAACGAGTTGACTGTCTGTAAGAAATGATTAAACAAAGATGGTGTGATCATTTTGAAATTTTATTACATAGTTTTCCTAGTGAATTGTCGTGGTCATAGGCTACTTAATTTTCAGAATCATTCACCATAGCCTACTACAAACTCGACCTGATTACACAAAAAGAAACATACTTTTTGTCGTCTTTTTTTTTTCGGCGCTGGATTATATCGGATAAACACAACCGTCGATAACGATTTTAAAACCTTGAATCCTGGCATGATTTCAAAATATTATCTGCAATGCCTCCTACCAGATATTCAACCAATTCTTCCGGTGAATGGAGCTTCTATGCATGCCCTGTTTTCTACTGAAAAGTTATTTCTTAGCCTATCTTGAGCATGAAAAAATCAGGCAAGGAATCGCCCAAGAAAGCACATTTTCTGATACCAGAACGAAGATGAAAACAGCTCTCAGTTCAAACGGGATTGATTGTAGAAAATTTCTGCAAGGAATGGACAAGTAACTTCTTGAGCCATGTCTTATCAGCAGCAAATTAGCTATTACTATGTTAGTTACGAGTTTACAGATAGTATTCATCAAATGATTCTCTTTCCGACCAGATTCATGTTACAAGTCGACTTTTCAATGGGGTATACGGTCACGCCTCTCACACCGAGGACCTGGGATCGAATCCCATCCCGAGTGAGTCACTTATGACAAAACGGTTATAGTGTCGACTGCCTTCAGAAGGGAAGTAAAGCCATTGGTCCCGGGATGAACTAGCCCAGGGATAAAATCTCGATAATAAAGATAGAAAAATTGGTATACATTGAAATTGATCGCCAAAATGTTTTGTAATTTATATTAGGGTTCCATAGCTTCTTATCACAAAATCTACGTTCGAATGTAACCAATTATAGGTAGGCTTTTCTTTTCACTGACTTGAATAATACAATGTCTGGTAACTAACATTGGCTTATTTCGTATTAGATGACACGGCAGTTCGCAAGACATTTCCATTACTTTGTTGACAAAATTATGTTGAATTCAGTTTTCAACATATTTTCTAATGCTCTTTCAGCTGCACTAATGAGATAAGAATTGTTCAGAAAAATAAGAAAAACAGCAAGCCAAATTGTCCCATAATAAAAAGTACCGCATATCAGTCCCACTACAGATTTTCGCACCGCGCGACACAAAAATGAGCCGTGTTTTGACCATCTTTGCATTTTTCTCGGAAAGATATCGTAATGAAAAGTACATTGTAAAAGTTTCAATAATAATCAGAAAACGTCGTCAACATTGAAGAAAATGGCGTCATGGCGTATACTATGTTCAAAAATTTGGTCATGGTAATGATTGTAAAGCAAGAGAATTTGCGTTTTCAACTTCATTAGTACATCAAATCTCGTTAATAAAGATAATAATAATAATAATAATTCATTAGTACATGAAAATAGACGGAGCAGCTCAGGTCTGAAAGGCTCTATAATAAAGTAATGGAAAAACTTCAGTAGTAACGTTACCAGTTACCAGCTTTTAAATAAAAGTTTCTACACAAGTTCTTGTTTGAGTTAGAGCGAGATTTCCATGCCCATTTCCATTCCCTAACGGGAATTCAATAACAAATGAGATTTTTTCAGTCATATAATAAACACAAAAAATATCAACGAATTTAGTTTTTTTTTTAAATTAAAAACAAAATATTTATTCTTAAAAAAGTCAATGAATATTAGACAAGGGGTCCTGATCAGCCGTATGATGCAACAGAGTCGCGATGCTCTCACAAGAGTGGTGGACGATACTTACGTCCATCTTTCGGATCCTCGTGGTCTGCTTCGTATCCTTGGCCCGCCAATCATATTTGAACACTAGGGCATTAAGGGAACTGAAAAAATCCTCAATAGGACGGCACTGGGGCAATTTGGTCAGGTTCCTTTCTTTCAGCACGTACGGTAAAATCGTAAAATCGTACAACGCGCTCGCGGAGTGCTTGCTGATTCGACGCCATCTTCGATTGAATTGACATACCCGAGCGAAAAGAAACATGCCACCCACATGCATGAGAAACACTCACTCGATTGTTTGCGTTTCCCTCGCTCACTTTCAAGAGCGATGTTGCCGTTCCTCCTACCAAGCTGAGTGTTTCAATTTCCAATTGCGCTCTACTTCTTCGCTGAGCGACAAGTTAGACAAAAACGGCAACAGAATTATTCACTATCGACTCCGTGTGCCGTAGGCATTCGATTGCAGTAGCCGAATGATTTTTTACATTTCGACTCAACGGAGTAGTATTCACTGACTGGAAATACAGCCGGCGGAATGATTCAGTAAAGTTCTCTCTCTGCTCTGTGAGTTTTTTGATTTTCGGGTTATCTCAATCGTTTGCGATTCGTCGAGATTGAGCTCCCCCTAGTAGCGTTCGGCTCTCACTGAACTTTCGGTGGCAGCAGATACTTTGCTATTTTTATTGGTAGCGTTCGAGTGAGTGAGTGAATTTCCCCAAGCTTGGACCCATTTTGGGGAGTCTTGAAAGAACAATTTTAAGATCTTTACTATGATTACAGAAATGTATTGAAATCGTTCTTATTTTTACTCAACACCCGTTAGAAAGAGTTTTGATGATTTGCTGGTACTTTACCGATGTTCGAGATATCCATTTCCAAGAACGACGCTTTGAATCTCCTTGATTTGAATCAGCTAGTTTAAATCCGGAACGTTGAATCATAGCCTACTTAAATTAAGACTCATCATAGTTTGCTTAAATTCAGACTCATTTTAGCCTACTTAAATTTAGGACTCATTAATTTTATTTATTTTATTTATTTTCGTCAATCAATAGTAGACTACACGTTTACTTATTCTATGTTGTATTATATCTTAAGGAATTAAAATATTGTCTTAGCTTTGTACGCGACATGGGTCAGATCAATTTCTGTGCATGCTGATTATAAAGCGACATCATTCGATTCATTGGGCCTAATTTTGCATAGTTAGTTCGATGATTATTTGATGCAAACAAATTCCGATTTCTTAACTGTCTAGCGGGCGTGTAGAAATTCAAACATGATAAAAGATGGGTGGAATCAATACGCTGCGATACAATATCATTGACAAATGAAATCATGGCTATTTCGCGACGCTCATTTAAAGTTTGAATATCGATAAGCATGCATCGAGCCTCGTATGATGGCAGTGGAAACGTTGTCCAGCCTAATTTGCGTAAGGCATATAAAAGAAATTGCTTCTGTACTGATTCAATTCTATCACCATGTGTTTTTATATGCGGAGACCACACAATACTACAATATTCTAGAACTGATCTTACATAAGCAATGTACAAGGTTTTAATCGTATATGGATCCCGAAAATTGTAGCTAAAACGCTTAATAAAGCTCAACATATTGGTTGCTTTATGGATAATCGTATTATAATGATCAGTAAAGGTAAGTTTAGAATCTAATATGACACCTAAATCTCTAATCTTATCGCACTTTTGAACAATTTGATTTCCTAAAGAGACAGTAATCTGTGGTGTATTCCGTTTTCTGCTATATGTGATTAAATTACATTTTTTGACGTTTAATTGAAGTAAGCTTTTGCTACACCATTTATCAAATATACTTATTTCATTCAGATATATGTCGCTATCTTTGTTGCTATTGATTTCCATATAAAGTTTCATATCGTCGGCATAAATCAGAATTTTAAGATGTTTAAGCACATATGAAATATCGTTAAACAAATAATATAAATAACAATGGACCTAAATGCGAACCCTGGGGAACTCCTGATGTAACGTGAACAGGTTTAGACATTTTTCCCTCAAATCTAACTATTTGTTGGGCGATCTGTTAAATAAGATTCAATCCAGTTGAGGAGTCTCATCGCAATTCCCATTTTATTGAGCTTGAAAATCAACATAGGAATGTCTAGTCTGTCAAATGCCTTACTAAATCGGTGTAAAGTGATTCGACGTGGTTACCTCTATCCATTGCATTCAAAGTGTAATTTACAAATTCCAGAAGGTTTGTTGTAGTAGAACGACCTTTATAGAAACCATGTTGTGTATTCGTTATTCTATGTTTTATTTGGCTGAACACATTTTTTATTTATAATTGATTCAAATAGTTTCGGAATGGATGAAATAATAGCAATTCCACGATAATTTCGAACATCAGATTTTCTACCAGACTTGTAAATGGGTATGAGATACGATCTTTTCCATTCTTTTGGAAATCTGCTCATTTCAAGTGACATGTTGAATAGCCAAAATAATGGTGCTGTAAATTCATTAGCTAAAGTTTTTCAGTAAAATAGGTGGGATTCCATCTGGCCCTGATCCTTTGGTGGAATCTAAATTCTTCAGTCCTGTTAAAATGTCCTGTACCAGTATTTGACTTACACCGATATCGCTTGTGAAATCAGGAAAACTAGTAAAATATTCAAAGTCACGATCTTTATCCGAAAAGTTAGTAAAAGTCTCTTGGAAAAAAGTAGCAAAAAGATTGCACATACCATCTGGATTATCTGCTGCTCTATCATCCAAGTCATTTTAGATGGAAAATTGTTGGACTTCATCTTCGATTTAGCATAATTGAAGAAATTCCTAGGGCAAGATTTTAAATCATTTTCTATTTTTGTGTTGTACTCTTCAAGTGCAGCGGATATGGCTTGATTAAGTTGGTTGACAATATACAATAATTTTCTAAACTTTCTCGAGATTTTTGTTGCCTGTAAATTTTATGAGCCTTTTGCTTACGATTTTTTAAATTAGTTATTTGCTTATTAATCCAAACAGGGTTTTTCGACCCATTTCTACGACGTCTTCGCAATAGAGGAACTTCCATCTGAATAATTTCCGACAAAATTGAATAAAAATCCGTCACTGCACTTTCTAAATCTCCTTGGTTTTTCAAAACGGATTGCCAATCTATTCTATTTAATTTTCGTTTAATTCCGTCATAATTGGCGTTTTTATAATCAAAGAAATTCTCAAAGTCACAGTTGTCAGAATTGTGATTATTGTGAACAAAAATTGAGTACTCAATAGCTGTGTGAAATGCTTCATTTTTCCATAGTGGGAGAACAGATTCATTCACACAGAAATCTTCCATAATGTTTGAGAATAAGAAGTCCAAATAACAGTTTTGCCCGGTTTTTCACATGATTTATTTGATTTAAACCTAAAAATGCAGCTTTTTCAAAAATAAATTGTAATGATTCGTTTTCACCGACAACCGGAAGCAGAATGCTTTCGTTTTCGGAATCACGAATAAAATCGCATTACGCTGATTAAAGTCGCCATAGATATGCACTTTGAATTCTGGAGATAACTGGGATACGATTTCTTCAGCAGTTTGAAAGAAAATTTCATATGATGATTTGCAAGCTTGGTCTGGCGGAAATACACAGAAGCAAATATATGTGTTTCTCCGGCGATGTGTGCTTTCACCCACACATGTTCAAATTCTTTATGTTTTGATGAAATTATTAATTCTGATTGAATTTAGTAGATATTGCGATGAGAACTCCACCACCAGACATTCTTTGGGTAAGGACCAAATCTCGGTCGTCTCTGAATACATTAAAACTATTACCAAAACTTCTTCACTTTAATTTTTTCATTCCAACTAGTTTCAGTGTCCATAACAACTGAGAAGGATGAAGTTAGAATCCTTTTATAAATTTCGTTCATTTTAGATGCACTCTTCATGCGATTAAAATTTTGGCATTAACCATAGTTTAGTACGAAACTGTCTTCGAAATAATCATGATAATTTAATAACGATGCACAATAATTTATAAAGCCCAGATAATGTCTCTTTCAATTATAGACACTAGATGTAGAGTTTGGGATATGTCATCATTCAATCATTGAATGAGAGCAATTTTTAATGAAGAATAGATTTTTATTATTGAAATAAAATGTTTTTATATGCAGTACAAATTGACAGTCCAAGAATTTCAACCCAAAACACTTCGTACAGGAAGCACTATGTTCCGTCATTCTAGCCCATCATTTTACGGTACTGCTTGATCCACATCTGAATATTTTGCAGATGCACTTGACGCGCTCCTCGCACCGAGCCGGGGTCATTCTCATCCGCTGCACGCAAATCAATGTGATGGGCACCTTCGGGTATCAACACCACTTTGATGGCGTTGTTTGGCGACTGCAGGACACCACCTCCAGACCACGGATCCATAAGCCATTGCTGAACACGATGTTCGATGCTCCACTGAAATTGAAATGCATAGGTTATTCTGTTCAAGTGTATCAACGGAAATTTCAACTCACTCCAAATACAATCCACCATACGTAGTCAACGCGACAGTCTTCTTCGGTCGTACACCAAACTTTTTGAAACAATCGTCTGAGAACTTCTTCTCGTCCAAGCCTTCTTCGGGAACATGTCTTTTCCGGGATCCCTCGGAGCACATTGGCATCCACATTTCCGTGCACGATTGGAAATCCCATCCGGATGTTCCCATATTGTCATCGTAGGCATTCCGCGATGTTCAGGCACTTGGTCTTACCGGTGTAATTCGAGTAGATACTCAACGCCTCCTGCAGACGGCCAATTAATTCGAGCCCGGTGAAGTTCTGAGCCAATCGACCGCAAAATTCCCTCACCGGATACGCCGGAACCGGTGCCAGGAAACTAGAATTGTACGGGTAGTTTATCATGGCCAAGTTTCCATAAACATCTGTGAGGTAATCGAAGAATGTCTCGGTGATATCCTCTGCCTTGGTGATGTTCCCACAGAACTTGAACTTGTCCTTCAACGTTTTCAAGCCGTCAGCAGTCGAGGAGTAGTTCTTCAGAGTATCCCACGATCTGGCAATATTCAATGAACATTCCCTGGTATACGCAACGCTAAAAACCGATGTTAAAATCTGACTGAACACGCCGCAATCAGTGTCGAACTGACGAATCGGAGCAGAGGACGCGATGGCACCGGTAACCAGATGCGGATACTTCATGCGGAACCACGCGGCCAACATTCCCCCGTAAGAACCACCGAAGGCAATTACCGGTCGACCACGGGTTGACCGATTGGAAGGATTAATCTCCGCCAGCAGATCGGCGAAATCCGCCAACGCCTGTTCCGAACTGAGGTACCCCAGATGCTTCGGAGATTCGTAGGAAGCGTTCCCAAATGGAAGCGTTTTGCCGTAGAAGCGATGTTCCGCAAAAAACGAGCGACGCTTTCAACTTGGGCGCAATGTCCCACATGAATCCGGTGTTCTGGGCAAAGTTTTCGATATCACCCTCGTTACCAGTGTAGAACAGGATGGGGCCTTTCCCATCCGGATTGGTAGGTGTCATTGACCAGGTATCTGTAAAGGTATTGTGTCAATGGTAGATTAATGTGACGACTGCTTTGAACCGTAGCGCTACACTAACCTCATTTTAAATGTGACACTTTCGTTCACCATACGTAAAATGGTCCAACGGAACATCCAGATACTTGATTTGGTATTCATATTTGGCACTGATTTGAGCCGTCATTAGACAAATGACGAGCAACCCCAATATCAGAGAATGAGTTTTCTTTGGTGTTCATGTTCGAGTTGAAACTACAAAAATAGCAAGTTATAATATTTGTTCAATTGTATCTTACAAATTAAATTTGAAAATACTTACAATCTGCTATGTGTATAACAGTACACCAAAACACATCTCCTAGTATGACTCAATCTATCGTTAAAACTTCACCCTTATCAATTAGCAAGTAATAGTAACGGAGGCATTCGACTGACTGTAATGCAAAACAAAAAGCGTATTTAAACGTTATTAAAAAAGTAAAAACACAGGCACAGCCGGCACCAATCTGGAAGACAAACAGAGAATAGCTTCCTTTCTGTCGGACAGCTGATAGGAGATTGAATGACGGTGCTGAGAAAGCAGAGAGCTTCAAACCAGGGTAAAGCCGAATATTGATTCAGTGGATATCGCATCTCACAGCATACGGAGAGAGCGACAGGGAGAGGAAGCCGTCGAAATGACATTCATATGCTGTGTATGCACAGTAAAATGATGGAACTTTTTAAAAGAAGATATACACGAATGGCAACGAAGCCCCCAGAAATTTGAGACATCCTAAACCCACTTAAAGCTTTAGAATTTTTGGAACGTTGAGGCTCAAGCTTTCGAATTTTGAACATTTAGATGATTCAACATGTATGTTTTTTGAACATTTTGATAAATAAAACATTGATCATTGGAAAATTTAATATTGATTCTTAATCCATATTCACACAATTGTGCCATAGAACATAGGACAATTATGCGAACTTATCATGAATCGTGGACAATTTTACGACAATGAAATAGTTATCAAATGGTGTTCAAAAGCAAATGCTAGGTTCAAGTAAATTATTGCACACTTGTTTGAAGTTCCGATATATTGATCCGTCAAAAAGATGGTAATCTCGCTTGTAGCATACAACAAGTTGTAATTCGCTAAACCAGATAAATTTATAGATTCTGCTGATCAGTGTTAAAATTAATGTTTTTAATGAAATAGCATCCCAATTCCTACTATCGAGAAAAAAAAACTAAGAGTCGTGCTATAAAAGCAGCAAGTAATGTTGAGAACCGCGATGCAACGCAGAATTTTGGCTAATCAAGTCCGATGTCCCCCCTGGAACTACCTCATGGTATTACCACAGACACAACAGACGTAACACTTAGAACATTTTTTTTTCAAAATCCCATCGCCCCAGTTTCAGGGCTGGTAGCAGTCAGACAGCAAAATAATAGGTGACTTTAGTGATCAAAATGATCAAAAAAGTGACCAAATAGTGACCAAAAAATGACCTAAAAGTGACTTGATAACTACAAGTATTAGTCATTAAATAACTAGAAATGAAAATACGTGTGTGTATATTACCCATTCCACATACAGTGGGATTCGCTCGTTGGGGGTCCGCTAGAAGGTATGACTCGATGGTTGGATGTTCGCTGGTTGGAAAATATGCCAACTAAAAAGCACTCGAATGTCAGAAGAAGATGTCAAACTGACTTTGACGTCTGACTACCGTCGCATTGAAGTCTCCATATATAAAACAAACGTGTATGTTTATGTGCGTTTCGTAACGTGATTTGTGCTCCAGATGCGTTCGTCTGGAGCATTTTCACCAGCTGTCAGTCGTTCCAACTAACGGGTCGGATTCGTTAGATGGAAGGCAGTCGTGTTCCAACCAGCAAATCCCCGCTGTATTAGGTGTTGTGGTGGAATTTTGAGTGAAACTGGCAACACTGAGTAATAGAAATATCAATAGTGAAATGTTGGAGATCGTATCTTGGAAGCCTGGAATAAAAACCAATTGTATGTATAATCATAAGTTCTAAACTAGTTTAATAATAAAAAAAATGAATTACAGCATTGAAGCTGCTATCACAAAGCTGGTTTATTGGTTTATTGCGCCAACGATGACGATTCCCAACATTAGGCGAATTTAAAATGTAGAGAACTGCAGTAATTTCAAATTTCAAATTTTCCTAACAGTTATCTGTCTGAGATAGGACTTGAGTATGACAATGGTAAAAAAATAGCGTTTTCGAGATTTCATTTATCGTTTTTCACAAGACGAACATTAGCTTAAAATAAGGTTACTATGTTAGATTTCTGATTTCAGTCAAAAAAAAATGCATGAACGTTGGTAAACAAACTCGTGATAGAATTCTTAGCAAATTCCTGTTCATGAGGAACTTACTGGCAAGATTTTGAAGTAGGGATGCAAAATGCATTACTTGAAGCATTTCTTAACAAAGCTGTGGAATAAATCCAGGTAAAAGTTTGGTTGTAGACAAAATTACGGCGAAAATCGAGAATAAATTTCAGAACAGGAAAAAAATCCTGAGAGAATTCAAAGTTCAGAAAGAAACGATAATATATACTCATGCTAAATTGGTGGCAGACTTTCTGTAGAATAAATAAACCAAATAAACAATAACTGCAGAACACAATGGATTTCAAGCAAAATCGAAAAAAAACAAATTAGATGAATGTCGTGCATAAAAAATTAGGATTTCACTAGAATTCCAACTGAACATTTCAATAAATGAGTTATTGAAAATAATCACATCACTCAGTGGCGACTCGTAAACTCACGTCATTATCTGATATACGACCCTGAAATGACTAATTTTGCAAATTTAAATTATAAAGGAAACAGTAAACGATAGGAAGCACATATTTGACGTTAGAGAATAGCCACTGATAACACTAGTGATTAATTATTATCGTCCAAACCTTTTTTTTTGTTTAGTAATAGTTGACCGAAGTCGTGTTAAAAACAGTGCCAAGGGTTAATCAATGGAAACTTATATTGTTTATTTCTTGGAATTTCTGAAGTGATGTCTGAAATGATTTCCAGCAAAAATAATACTTTCTTTTGAAATCATGGACGAGTTGAGCATGAGCATGAGCATGAGCATGATTGACCGCCCGCAGATGCTACTCCGTTATTGCAAGAACAGCTGTATTACACAGGGAACCAACAGACGCTACTCGGGATCAGTAGCATCCTCAATGTGTAAGTACTGGTGCTCTCATTATTATAACAAACAATAACGGCTGCGTCCGAATGCAGGTCAATTTAGGGATGGGTGGGAAATGTTGACGTGTTACTTGCTTTATGGAAGCCGAGGAGTCTCTGCACTTCCACAACAGTAACACTGGGAGTTTGGATATGGGGGAGGGATTCGTTTTGGTAAACGATAAATATATCATTTGAAATGAATGCTTCTAAGCGGATTCGCGATATTACTCGATAAACGAATTGAACGCCGAACAAGTGTTCGTCACACGCCCTCATAGGAGCAAGCGACAAGATCAAAGAATCTAACACTACTAACGCGTTCCGCGACACGCGATTTTTTTTTAAGAACTAGCGGACCGATTCACTTTTTCACTTTTTCCACCGACGCGCGACATGTTCGATCCTGCCCTCATCACCCGCTCCCGAAGAAGCAAGCGTCAAGGTCGAAGGATCAAGCTGAGCTCCTTTTGAAATCATGGACGAGTTTCTGACAACTCTTTGAATTTATTTTGGTTGTTATTCCTAGCCAATTGTGGCTTATCCTCCGGAGGAGTTTTGATGATGTTTTTTTCAGAGTCTGGTTATGGGTTTCTTTTATAGCCGTAGATTACTCAGATCAGATATTGGTCCAAGGTTTTGCCAAAATTTGATAAACTATTACAGACAACAAATTCATCTCAATGTTGCTTTCTAAGTTTTGCCAAAATGTTCTCCAAAGCTTTTCCCAGGAACTTTTTAAATTTTCCATCGGAAATGTCTACGGAATATTCACTTGAATTCTTCCAAAAAGTTAGCCAGGAGGGCGGGGATGAACCAGCCTCGGGCTGAACTAAGGATTCAATAACACTGTTCGACAAAATAAAAATTTTGGATGGATCAGGGAGGCGTCTATATGGGTCTTGAAGTGCAAGAAAAGTGTAGAAAGAGGCCGTTTTCAAATGATTTGCAGCACCCCTGGATTATCTTTTGACAATGTTTGAAAATTTGGCATTTTTAATCACAAAAAGTGTAATAAGCAAAATATCATTATCTTTTTAAATTCAATTATTCAACCATTGAATTTGTCAAATCAATATTTTTAGCACTGTATGACTTCAGGGAACGTGCACTTTTCCTGAAGAATATTGGCATCAATTTTATATATGAATATGGAATGTTAACGATCATTAAACTCGCGTGTGAGGATGTGCACCATATAAATACTATTTTTTTTCTATTTCACACATCTGGTTCATTATATAATAATTATTATAGGTTCAAGAAGTTGCTTGATTATGATTTGATTCTTTGCTCTATTAGATAAAGCAATTGGCAATGCAATCCAGTAACATTTGATTTCAACAAGGATTTGACTACAGAAAATTGATGTGTCAGTTATGTCAGTTATATGGGCTGGTTGCTCTCATAAACTCTCAGCAGTAATACAAAATTAGGTTGGACACTGACAAATAAGTGGTCTTACATGAGCTAGTAGGTTTATCAGGAGATGATGATGAAGTCTGTGAATAATAAGATAATATTGTTATCTGCGATTTCTAAATATTTTTATAGGTACTCATTAAGAATAGATTACAGATCCATTCATTATCAGAATATCCCTAGAAATTACAGACTAACGTAAAATAGCAACCAATAATCTAGTAATCAACATTTTCACGTTTTTTGCGACACCACTTGACAGTCGCTCAGGTAGGCATGAGCTCTTTTTAATTAAATTTGTGCACAATACTATTCATTTGTGAAAACTGATTTAGTGGTAACATGCCTGCTTCTTACTTTAAGATGAAACAATTTCTAGTTAAACCATTTCCGATATATTTTTTAGTTTTTAGTTCTACATTTCACATTTTTTCCGGCAATTTCAATCAAACTTTCAAATGGGGCGTTAGTTTCTTGTTCAAATGGGATGTTTTCTTCAATGGGTTTAGTTGTAAGCTTTTAAGAACATAAAAAAGTCGACCCATTAGGGTTAATTTTAACTCGTTTCCCATATGAGGCCAAACGTCTCCATTTATGAAGCCCCATTCCATATCCTCTAAACAAGTAAAAATGCTTTTCGATTAAGTAAAGGAACAATTTATCCATACATTTATGATAAACAAATTTGCGAAGCTTCATATAATGTCTGTTTTTCTTTCTTTAAGCAGGAAGACATTAGAAAAACACAGTGTTTTACTAATTTAGATTTTATCACAATAATTTGTGCAATTTAACATAAATCCAAACTGAAAGTTTGATTAAAATTGCCGAAAAATATGTGAAATGTTAAAACCCAAAAAATAAAACAATATCGGAAATGGTTTAACCAGAAATTGTTTCATCTTAAAAGTAAGAAGCAGGCATGTTACCACTAAATCAGTTTTCACAAATGAATAGTATGCACAAACTGAATCAAAAATAGCTCAAGCCTACCTGACCAGCTTTCGCAATAAAAATGTGACAATGTTGATTATTGAATTATTTGTTGCTATTTTACATTATTCTACAATTTTTCTAGGGATATTCTGATTAAAATGAATCTCACGATAAATAATCTATTCTCAATGAGTACCTATCAACATACTTAGAAATCGCAAATAACAATGTTATCACATTTTATTACAGGCATCGTCTCCTGATAAACCAGCTTGCGCATGTAAGACCACTTACTTGTCAGTGTCCAACATGTATAAATTTTGTATTACTGCTGAGAATTTATTAGACTAACCAGCCCATTTAAACATAACAGACACATCAATTTTCTGTAGTCGTATCCTTGTTCAAATCAAAATGTAACTGGATTGCATTGCCAATTGCTTTATCCAACGGAGCAAAGAATCGAATTATAATCAAGCGTCTTCTCAAACCTATAATAATTATTATATATTGAACCAGATGTATGAAATAGAAAAAAAAAAGTAGTATTTATAGTACTCACACGCTTGTTTAATATTCATATATAAAATTGATGCCAATATTCTTCTGAAATGGTGCACGTTTCCCTGAAGTCATACAGTGCTAAAAAATATTGGTTTGACAAATTCAATGGTTGAATAATTGAATTTTAAAAGATATTGATATTTTGCTTATTACACTTTTTGTGATTAAAAATGCCAAATTTTCAAACATTGTCAAAAAATAATCCAGGGGTGCTGCAAATCATTTAAAAACGACCTCTTTCTACACTTTTCTTGCACTTCAAGACCCATATAGACGCGTCCCTGATCCATCCAAAAATTTTATTTGTCGAACAGTGTTATATTATAGTTAGCCAGGAGTCTCTATTTTTTGAGTCAAGAATCTTGACACCTTGATTTTAAAACCACACTATTCTTGTCTTTATAATAACAAATATCTGTTTCTTGTCGTTTGAGTTTAAAAAGCTAACCCAGTATTAAATTTCATTATCAAAAAGTGACTTTAGTGACCATTTTTCTGAAAAAAGTGACTTCAGTGACTTTTTGTTGGAAATAGTGACTTTTAGTGACCAGGTCGAAAAAAGTGACCAAGTCACTTAAAAAGTGACTTGCTACCAGCCCTGCAGTTTACACTATCATCATCTGGTGGGCATGTTGCACGCAAAGGTGTTTCGTGCAACAAGACCGGCAGATGGCAGTAGTGTATAACATCAAACGCGAAGGAGCTCAATGCGCGCGCCTCTGGTTGCGATATTTGTAACATGACGAATTTGAAATGATCGTTAAATGAGTGGTCGATGGAAATTTCTTCAGTGTTATGCCTGCCATTTTGGGGCCGACCACACGCCTGGGTCATGTGAGACTTTTTCGATGGATGCTGCTGTGTTTTGTTGGTGCACTTGACTCCATTTTTTTGCTCGTCATGCTCTACGGGCGGGTTGGATGCCGAGGTAGGTCTTGCGATTCCGTTTGAGGGGTGACTTCCGTTTCGCAAACGCCCCGACGATCCACAGCCGGCGGTTCGTCGTGATCGATACTACTCGGCTTAGTTCCGACGATGATGCTAGCCTACTCCAATGGAGAGTACCTGGACGGAGGAATATCTCCCGAAACCGGTAACGTTACGCGTTGTTCATACTCAGTTGTTGGCCGGTAGAGTGCCGAAGTCGGCCCAGAGATTCCGGTTGGAGGATGGCTCCGGTGCACTGGCGCTCCGACGACTCAAGCCGATGATACGCTCGTACTACTCAGAATAGCCTCGACGGTGGATCTATCCTACTCCGACGAAGATTTACCCGGCGGCGGAAGATTTTCCGAACCGATGCTATCCGGGCAGATGCCGAGGTCGATCCTGCGATTCCGGTGGAAGGAAACTTCCAGTTCACAGACGCCCCGACAATCATTGGCCGGGCGGTTCCGCGATCTACTCAGCTAGTCATCGACGGTGGACTTAGCCTACTCCGAAGCCCTGGCGACCATTTGTCGGTGCTGTTTCACGATCTACTCTGCAAGTCCCCGGCGGAGGATCTAGCCTACTCCGACTTGATGGTGGTCGGTCAAGTGTCAGGGTCGGTTTTGAAATTCCGGTTGGAGGGTGACTTCCGGGTTTACAGGCGCCCCGACGACTTATTACCGATACTACGTTACGCTCGTTCTACTCGGTCTAGTCCCCGACGGGAGTATCCAGCCTACTCCGATCACTCCCGATGGTCTCCTCTCATCAACAGACTGACTTATCGAGTGCCGAGGTCGGTCCGACAAATCCAGTGGGAGGTTAGCTTCCGATTCATCAGCGCCCCGACGACCCGACGTCAAGCGCTGCTCTCTGCATCTCGTTTCGCTGCTCTTCTGCCAGTTGCGCTGTAAGCCAGACATTATTTGCACCACCATGTTGGTCATCATATTCCAAAGATCGGGATCGCCTATCATTCCGTGTACCACACCTTCTACGCTGAATTACTCACCAAAAGCAGCCACCACCGTGTTTCGTTCTATGTTGAACCTCGGGCAGTCGAAGACAACATGTTCTGCCGTTTCTCATATCTCCATACACTCAGGACAGAATGGTGAAGACGCATGGCCGAATCGATGCAGATACTGCTGAAGCAGCCGTGACCTGACAAGAGCTGTGTCAGGTGGAAGTTCCCTTCTCCGTGCTCCCTGTTCACCCAGGCCGATAGATTCGGGATGAGCCTGTGGGCTGCCACGTAGCCAGCGAACGAATTCTTGCCAACTTACTAGCCTGCCTAGTTTTCTTCGCTGGTAACAGTTGCAGATCGGGATCATCCCAGTGATTACGCATGCCGCCTCCGAGGATATAGTCCTGTATGCGCTCACCAGTCGCACGGTGATGAGTTGAAACGTGCTGTTTAATTTATCCCAATTCCGCTAGGTCTGTAGCGCCGCACCCCAAGCTGGCGCACCGTATCTTAGCAGCGATCTTGATACCTATGTGGTGCATAATTCTTCTGAGCGCATTATTTGCCTTCGCCGCCTTCTCGCATGCATAATCGACGTGACTGTTGAAGTTCAGCCGATCGTCTAGCGTTACGCCCAGGTGTTTCAGCTTTCGCTGTGATGCTATGACATGACATGCCCCCGACTGTTATCTCATCGTGCATGACTGCTTTGCAGTTGCTAACTAGTAGCACCTACATTTTGTGGTGGGCTGTCTTCAGCTTGACTCCCTCCATCCAATCTTCGACTAGACCAATTACCTCCGTTGCCAGCATTTCTACTTCCTCCTGCGTCTCACCTTTACCATTAGGACGACGTCTTCGGCGAAGCCGACAATCTCGACCCCCTGGGTTGCTCCAGCAATAGGACCCCGTCGTACATCGCATTCCACAGTGTTGGTCCCACTATGGAACCTTGTGGGACTCCAGCCTAGGCCGTCCCTTATTTTTCGAAAATGCGAAGTGTTATAAGTTCGTCATGTAAAGTACTCACTTTAGTAAGAAAAAAATCGGGGAAATTTTTGAAGTCCGTATGTGGACGCTAAGTGGTCCCCCAACGGCCCTGAAGGCATTAGGCGTTGATGGACCCCGTGAGCAACATCGAGCTCGCTGCTCTAGTGCACGCAGCATGGGTACGAAAGTCACCAATAACAAATTGTCCTGCGCGCGTTGATAATCAGCATAGAAGTTTGTTTTCCTTGGGATGATTCAAATATTAGATAACGCAAAATTTGCCAATTTTAGACCCCCTTTCTCCCCCACATAACAGCTTTTGTATGAAAAATTTAAAATTTTTGTATGGACCGCAACACTACGGAAGACTCCCTCCCTCCCCCTCTTGCGTTACGTAATATTCGAACGATCTCTTTGTAGTTCTGAATTTTATGTCAGCGTGCAGTGTTATGAAGATATTCACAGTATATAATATTATTTTTCTTAAAATACTATGCTAATTATCAATTTGTTACTAGTGGCTTTTCGTACTAATGTTGCGTACACTAGAGCAGCGAGCTTGTTCTGGCGCACGCGTCCACGTAGAGCAGGCCTGCCCAACCTTTTTGAATCGCGGGCCAAATCGCCGAAACAATTTTGTGTCGCGGGGCCACATTTTTAAACTCACAAATATTTGCATGAAATCTGACAAAAATTAGTAAATGAAGTTCATAAATCTGACAAGAATCAGAGAATGAAATAAATTTAACTTCAAGAAATAATAAGAATATTACAAATTTTAGAACAATCTAGTCCAGAATATTTTGATGAATATACTCCAGAAATTTTGCGTCTTGTTAGAATATCCAGAATTTTATAAAAATCATAATCCGAATTCTGCTAGGATCCGACCTAGTATTATTAGCATGATCCGGGATGGGCTAAAATCCTGATCAAGCTTTCTCGAAAATCTCGGTCAGAATGTCCAGCATTTCACAAGAATCGTGCCTAGGACTTCTTCAGAATCTCACTCTTTGTTTTGAAATGCATCCTTGGAATCTTTGATAATGCTAAATTGTTTTAAAAAAAACTATTCAAAATTTTATTGTAAATTCGTTTACGGTTCTGGCTAAATATTATATAGTGTTATAAATATTGTAATCTTGCCCAGAATTTTTGAAAATTATGTTTTGAATACGATGAAAATTCTGGCGAGAAGTCTATGGACTGCTGCACAAAATTCAGTGAGAATCTTGCTAATGATATCCGTGCAAGTCGTTTGCAGAATTTTTAACAAATCCTGTTCAACATTTTGTTGAAAGCCTATCTCTTTTGTAATTCTGTCAAGGATTCTGCGTGAATAACGCCCTGGTATAGGTAATATTTATTCCCCAGAAACCTATGATTCAGTGATATTATGTATGAATATTTAGCCTGTTTTCCATAAGTTTTGTTCAGGCTGCATGGTAGTCATGGAAGAAACATTGACGAAACACTCAGAATTTGATATTTAGAATTTGAATCATCCATAAAATTAAGTATCTTAAAAGATTTAATAAAAAAGCAGTTTAAATGATTACCATACTAAAATATTAGGTTCAAACTAAATTGAAAATTAAATAGTCTTGGTATGTTCTAATTTCCGAATGGTACTAAAGTCAACGGGCCAAATATGAGAAGAATCTTCGAACCTTTCGCGGGCCGCACAAAATGAGGTCGCGGGCCGGATGCGGCCCGCGGGCCGTGGGGTAACCAATATATTTTGGACCCCTATATATTTTGGACCCCCTCGGCCATTTTCCTGCAAATTTCCCTGTTTAAATCTAAAGACCAACTCAATTCGCATGCCATTTGGAAAGATAGGACTACTCCGCACTTGCATCAACCGTTTACACATAGAAAATGTGTTTATTTTATCTGAAATTAATTTAATTTAATCGGTTCATCTATGCAACCGTTACAACACGTTACACACATAAATTGAAGCCGTCAGAAATTTCACAAATGTAAACAAAAACTTTTTTCAAATTTCTGCACTAAAAGCGTAGAATTTCTTCGGTTTTCCATTGTCAATCGATTGATTAGACTGTGGGCAAGTATATTATACAACCAGTGTCGTGGACTTGGTCGCCAAACGATAAAAATGCCGGGGGTCCAAAATATATACTTTGAGGGTCCAAAATGTATTGGTGTGTCCAAAATAATGAAAAACAGTGCTTCACAATTCAATTATTTTCGACATTTTTTTGGATCCTACATGATCGTAGGGGCATTTTTATCTCGTAGGGGAAGTTTTTCTCTACATTTTGGCATGTTTTTGACTTGGTTACGCTGTGCAATTAATTAATTGGGACAAACAACTTAAATCACTTCCTTAGGGGGTCCAAAATACGACCGTTACCCTACGTTGGGCAGGTAGAGACTTCAAGTTTTTACCTGATTTTGTCTTACCGAAAAGAGCACTTTACAATGACGAACTTATAATATTTCGCATTTTCGAAAAATTAAGGACGGCCTACTCCAGCCGTTATTCTTAACTCCTTCGGACCGGCGTCGGTTTCATATCTCAGTACACGGTTTTGGAAGTAGCTCTTCAAAATCTGGCACAAGTAGTCGGGAGCCCGCATTCTGTGCAGCGCAGTGGCAATGGCATCCCAGCTGGCGCTGTTGAACGCGTTCTTCACATCTATCGTGACCACGGCGCAGTAACGATCTCCTCTAAGCTTTTGTTGCAATGCTTTCTCGGCACTCTCCAGCACTGTCCGAATTGCGTCCACCGTCAACCTTCCTTTCCGGAACTCAAACTGCTTTTCTGAAAGCCCATTCTCGCTCTCTGTGCATTTCATCACCCTGCTGAGTATAACCCGTTCCAAAGTTTACCGAGTGTATTCAGTAAGCATATAGGCCTATATGATCCTGGATCCCTGTTGCTTCGGCAACAGTACCAGTTTCTGAATTCTCCATATTTCTGGAAATTGACCTTCGTCCAGGCATTTCTGCATAACCTTCCTTACCATATTGGATACGCAAGACCGCTGCTTCGAGTGCCACGTTGGGGATTCGTCCGAACCCGGGGCCTTGTTTAGCTTCAGCGCTTTCACAGCTGCTATAACTCCTCGTTGGAGATCTGACGAGCTTCGGCATTTTTTCTACCTCTTCATTGCATATGGTTGGCCCGGCCACAATACGGTAGGCCGCGAATACGATTCCTTTTTGTAGACCTAAGGGCATCAACGTTCAGGGCGACTGGAAGCGATTATCTCAGGACCGAATCCAGTGGAGGAGAACTATCCATTCGGCGTAGATTCAACGTACGCGGATTGTAGCCATCAAGTATCAAGTACGTAAGGTTCCGGGGAGATAAGGGTCTGAGAATACGTACGATTCATTGTAAATTCCGGATTGGAGTGACTATGAATTAACAGTGAAGATTTTTAAACAAGTGCCAAAACCGTTGACTATATCAATCGCCGAGTCTGATTGAGACTTCGGGCTAACAAGATGAGTAAATGTTGAGGCTAAAGTCAGTGGTTATATTAAACATGATAAAGAATAACTCTGCACGATGATCTAAGTATTCGTTCCTGGTTCCGAAGAAAATTTTCGTCTTCATGGCATAAGAAAGCTTTTAAAATCAGAGGATACACACTAAATCAATGTTAACAAGTCAATTCAGCCCGGGATAAAAAAAACACCAATTCAATGAATGCTGTGAAATTACCCTACACACTAAAGAAAAACACGACGCGCCTTAAAATTGTTGTTATATTCTTAACTTCACTGTGCAATTGCTACGCTCGGCTGAAATTTATCAATGATAATCATAATCATAAGGTGCATAGTAATAGCTTTTGTAACTAATCATAATAATAATAGTAATACGCGTCTACTGCTGCAAATATGTACTAGGTAGTGGATTGAATGCGTGCGCGCAAAAGTTAGACCAAAGAAATCGCTATTCTTCTTTATACTGTAAGGATAACAATCGAAGGGGACGCAGCCCCCCTCAATCCCGGTGGAGCAGTTTTGCGTTTCGCTAATGTAAATGCCTTGATAGAGTTCTGAAAACAAAAAATGCAGTCCTAACGGTGAATGGTGCGATATTTCGTGTATATGTGATTTTTTATTGGGTTGTTTATCGATCAAGTGTGTATTTACCCTGTTCGAATCGACCAAATTCAATGTAATTTGGATTGGCGATAAAGCGTGGGAAAGAACTTCCGCTCTGTAATGTTTGTTTGTTTGTTTTCGCTGCCGCCATATAAATCGCACACAAAACGTATCAGTAACTAATCGTTATAATTGACACATCGAATTAGAGCATCGTTGATAACGTGTGCACCGAAAAATAGGAAAAACGACAAAACGTTTAAGTTGATAAATGGGACCTGTCCGTTTCCCTCGTGATTTTGTTACCTCTTTTCCCGATTCTAATATAGTTTTTTTTTTTTTGTTAATTTGCGATTTTGTAACAGTGTATAATTCAGCTTGTTTCGTTTTCCTATTTTTGCATAATAGTGGAAGCGGAAGAGTTTCGTTTCTTACTTTTTTTTTCTTAATTTTGCTGCGCGTTGCCTTACTCATTTTCATCATTTTGTCTCTATTAAATCTACGATTCTAAAAATTGTCTACGGTACTACTTGTCCAGAAGTAGCTTGGCCAATTTTAAGTCCGGTACATTTTTCCGTCGTCTGCGATATTATTTGTTTCTACATGCGCTAAATTGTTTCCAAACAAAATGAAAAATCCCGATCGAACTCTTAAATTAAATACTTTTTCCTCCATTTTTGTTTCCCGGAAAATGCTTTACAATTGCAGCTTACTTTTGTTTACGCAATACGAACAACTAATACCTGTAGTAGTTTGGTTTGAAGGGACCGGCTTTGTTCAGACGCCATGTAGCGCGCCTGATCGTCGGTCAATTTCCGTCAGATGGGCATCCCAAACGTGGGGCAGATGCAAACTGGCAACGTACTCGTCTGTTGGATATAGCAAGGAATGGAAATATTCTGATTATCAAATGGATGCAATACATGTTGTAAATGAACAACATCAGTAGTTCATTATCTGTAGTTTCAACAAAAAAATTCGAAAAATATGCGACGAAATGCAGATACCTATAATAGTACAATATGGTTAAATGTTAGCACAAAAATCCCGATTCATGTTTCCCTTACCGAAACTACACCTCGAATTTTCAAAAGTACAAGTCTATAGAGCCTAACAACTGATCACGCTGAAAATTTGATCGATTGGTTGCTGATTGGTGATGACCAGTCGATAAAAAATTTCTAGCGATGAACGCTATTTAGTTTCTGATCTGTGCTATTGAGTGTGGCCTTGCTTTATCTTTACATCATTCGTGGAGAGGGTTCAGAAATGGAAAACAGTAATAAGATTCGAAACTTACTCTACGATTTATAAATCTTAGATCAGGGTATTTTAGTTTCGAAGATATTTCCATCCATTATCCTTTTGCTCCACCTTTTATCAAACGCTTTTTATTACGGTTGTTTGAAATTACAATTTACTTCTAAACTCGCTAACTAAAGTAAAATGCGTTTTTCTTTTACCGCCGATTTCACAGAACTAAGGTTTATTCTTTGAATAAGTTGTCGTAAGCCTGTGTAAAAAGCAGTAATGTGCAACATAACGGGTGTCCAACAAAAAATGTTTATTCTTAAAAAAACATCAATGAATAATTGGAGAAGGGGCCATACGACGTAATTTAGTCGCGATGGACGACACTCACGACCATCTTCCGGATAAGGTTCCGGATCCTCGTGGTCAACTGCTTTGTCCTTGACCGCCAATTATTTTTGTACACTGGGGCAGCCGAAAAAATCCTCAAAGGGATGGCCTTTAGGGCAAGTTGATCGGGTGCCTTTTTTTCGGCACGTACGTTATATTTTTCTGCTCAAGATAGTCCAGCGTCTTTTCCGTGTAACGGGAAGACGCCTTGTTCCGGCCAGAAGACTTACTTGCCAATGGACAGCATAACTTTCCCGCACGAATTACACCCCGCGGTAGTTCTTCATCTTCGTCGTCCACCGGCACTGCGATTTCAGGGTCGCTCTCTGCTCATCCGTGTACTCGGGGAATCGAGTCTTCTCCGACAGAGGATGCCCTCCATCTTGAGGGTTCTGTGAATTAAGGTATGTAAGCAGCGATATTTTCGGCCCGGCGTTACACAAACTTGCTCCATCCTTGTTGTCGAACAGCTTTTTCAACGTTTCCTTCTTCTTCGTCATTACCGGCCTTCCGCTCCACGCTCAGGGATGCCAGGATCCGGTAAACTGTACTCAAGGGCACGTTTTCATCTCGAAAGTGTTCTACCGTAAACTTTTTTCCACGAAGACCATGCGTTTCGTAAAACCGTACAACACGCTCGTGGAGTGCTTGCTGGGCTTGCTGTTTCACTGCCATCTTTGATTGAACTGACAGCATCCAAGTGAGAAGAACATACCAAGAGAGCAATTATCTTGAAAAGAAAAAAAATAACGCTCTCTACTTTAATTACAGAAAGGTATTGAAATTATTCTCATGTTTTAATAAACACCCGTTAGTTTATTACATATTTGGTAAACGACTGGATGGTCGAAGTTCATTAGGTCATAGAATACATTTCTCGCGTTCAGTATCATAAGGGCGTAACTGCAGTGATCGATTTCTCTTCATCGATTTTCTCTTTAGCTAAATACTAGACCCGGCGAAGGTTTGCCGACTTTTATTTTTGATTCAGTAGAAAGTACTCATCGTCCTTCCATGATTTCGCATTGTAAAATGCTCGAAAATCGATTGAACTTCGTGTACTAATCAAAAGAGAAAGTAGACGAAGAGAAATCGATCACTGCAGATACGCTGTATGATACTAAACGCGAGAATTTATTGATTCCTTCACGGCAGTGATCCCAAAGTGGGGCGAATTCGCCCCATGGGGGCGATTTTCAGGGCTCTAGGGGGCGAAAATTTATAAAACAGAATTTGGGGGGCGAAAAATTCAGAAAAGGGGGCGAAAAGGCTAACAACAGGCATTTGGAAATAATTACTCATAATTTACTTAGGAAGGTTAATCAATTCCAACTTAACTAATTACAGTAATATTTTACCTAGGCTCGAAATATTTCAATTAGGGTCATTTTCAAAATTATGATAGACTACACTTGATAATTGTCAAACACATATTATGCATTCAGGTTTTTAATATCATGTGAGTTTTATGAATTGGTTGGTATTTGAATTTTCACTAGGTCGGATGTTTTAGTCATAGATAACATATAAAACACAACATATTTTAAATGTACAAAACATGTATCTAAGAATTTAAAAAAAATCAAATGCCCAATATTATACTATAATGATTTTCATGTAGGAACTTTGAGATTAGGCAGCTAATATTTCTTCCATTGGATTCTAGATGTTTTACAAAAAAAAACCGTACTCATTTTGAAGTGTCTGTTGCACTCATTATTATCTTTTCTTATAGTACAAGTCATTTTAGAGACAAAATTTTTCTTGGTGTTAGAAAAATAACCTTTTTATATATTGCATTGAAAATATGAGTTGAGAAGCAATCTGGGTTTCCATATATTTGTTCAGTGCATATTGGATTGAATTTAAAAAAACGTTCCCAGAAACGTCCAAACATTATTATTCACAGCTTCTGAAAATTGTTGCAGTAATTTTAGAAATAAAAGATATATCATCATGAAATTACCATAAACGAATCATCCCCCGACTACGTCACAAGTTGGCGCCTATGTATAAATTATATTCAAATAGTTTAAATGGGCCGACTTGAATCGAAATTTATTCAGTAACCTATAATGCACGAAAAATATTGTTAAAATTGCTATTATAAATTGCAATCTAGTAAAATCATTCCTAATCAATTTTGGAATATCGATATTTTAGAAAATATTTTTAAATGTACATAATAATTATTCTATTATGATTCTGAAGATATGCGAGTCGAAGACATTTTTTGACGTACAGGCACCTTATAAAATAAATTTTTGAAATCACATATCAGGGGGGCGATTTCCAGATAAATGTTGACCTCACGGGGGCGAAAGTTGAAAAAGTTTGGGAAGCACTGCTTTACGGCTTTCTTGAAAATTCCGCCATGAAATTACTTTATTGTACTTGCAAGAATTTAACCTACATCTTTTAAGGATTTCCCCAAAAACAATTCTAAAGTCTTGAACATCAATTCGTACAGGGATTAATCCACATATTGTTTCCACAAATTTCTTCAGAAAATCCTCTAGTTTATTTATTGATTGATTTCACCAGGATTCCGTCCAAGAATTCCGTTTAGGACAATTTCAAGAGCTCAAGCAATTCTTTTTAATATTTTTTCTACTTCCACTGATATTAGTGGATTTCCTCCAGAATTGTTCAAGTTTTTCAAATTTTTGATCAAGAATTTCTCTAAGGATCCCTGTTGGGTACTTAATTCTCATAGAGCTGCATAAGTGACTGATAAAAGGAATCCACATACTTAACAACTCGTTCTCAGTTCCTCGCCCCAGTCCAAACCATCTGCCCATAGCTGCTGCATGATAGACTTGGCAACACAATTACCCGCTGATATCAGGCCGAGAGGGTCAAAAAGCCATGCTATTTGAGAGAGGATATTCCTTTACGTTATCTGCTCGGCGAGTGGTATCGATTCCGGACTTCTCCAGAAAAAAACTTGTCACTTTTGGGATTCCACAAAACACCAAGGGCTCGAATAGTTTCGTTGGCACCAGAATCCTCAATACGAACCAGCTTCTCTCGATCCTCATCCAAAATTCCCTCCAAGCACCTCATCATCGTTTGAACACCACTTTCGGATGGGGATTTTGCCTTCCATCATAAGATCCGCAATATCGCATCGCAGCTGCCTCGCGGATTCTAATGTTGAAGAGCCACTCCATATAACAATCTTCTAGTATGGCCTCTGCAGCTTCAGGAAAATTGGTCATTCATCTCTCGCTAGTTGAATCATGGACATTATTGCTAGAAAGGATGCTGGTGCCGTCCGTAGGTCACTGGCGATAACTTCATTACTCGTATCGGTTCCGTTGAATAGTCACGCCAGAATATGCGCTGGTACGCTTTCGAATCGCAATACAATGGAAAATAGATCACTCTGGATTTTGGGGCCAATCATCAACACCACCGTTAAGGGATAGTCCGTTAGACTTCGCCTTGCCATCAAAACACAACACGTAACTTTGTGCTGGAACTCGATGGTTTGAGTACAGCATGATAATGGAAAATAATAATCTGTTGAGAAGGATGATCATTTTCCTCACGAATTTCCATAGCAATGACCAAGACCTTCGTACTTCTTCATAAAAGCTTGGTGCATCTCCTTCGTCTCAATTTGGTTGGCCTAGACGCTTCTCGCTTGCTAGAAATCTCGTCATTGCTAATAGGTCGAGAGTTTTCCTAGCTGATTGACAGACATCGCGGAACGGTTGTTAAACCACGAATCAGCCTTCATCATCTCGTCGATACGTTTTTACAAAAAAAAGATCTTCAATCTCCTGCTCTTCACTCAACTGGTACGTTGGCAGGGTCTAGGTTGACCTGGGACCCAGAATCGAGAAGGGCACGCACCTTAAAGACTCTACCACTTTTTGAAGCTATGTTCACTAACGCCGTCATCAGGAATACATGTTTTGCACGAAGCTGAATACTGGAACACGCTATAGACACTGGTCCCTCGGGAACAGAAGACGCTACTGCCGTCTTCACTTCTGGTTGCTGAGACGATACATTCAAATTCTTTCCGGAGACAGTTGAAACACAGCCCAGATTGCTTCACCTTGGTAGCTCGCTGATCAATACTCATACTCAAGAAGGACGGACACTTCTAGTTGCAGTGCTGGCCTTGGCATATCTCACACATGTTCTCCACTAGAGTCGAAGTTGCAGGATGGGACGATCTAGGCAAAAAGCTGGTTTCCGCCATCCCAGGTGGTTAGGTGATAACTTTGGAAGAAGGCATCTTATCGATTTCACACCTCTCAAAGATTTGGCAGTAACTTCTGAGGAACTTCATGGTCTGTCAAAGTCAGGCAGTTCTCCATGGTCCATGGTTACCTCCCACTGCTTCCGCGTTTCACCATCAAGGATTCATGGACAAAATTTTCACCACTATCAAGCCAGCTGTTCCGCTGACTTCTTGCTCCAAAAACCGCAATCCTTCCACATGACGATTGCAGGTATCGACGAGGTCTTTCAACTCCTTGTAGCTCTACTTGGCAATCGATTTCATCGACAACAGACTAGAAATATGGGTGTCGATAACCACTCGTTGGTTCCCAAAACGCTCTTCCAACATCTGCCACGCTTGCTCATAATTGTTGTTGTTGATGATATTCGCATCAGGAATGCCGGAAGCTTCACCAATCAACGTCTTATCCAGGTACTGCAGCTTGATTGCGTCGGAGTCACCACACTTTCCAACCAAACCGTTGAAAAGGGCATTGAATTTTGACAACTACCGTCGTTGGGGTGAGAATGGGTCAAAAAAAGGATTTATTTTGCAATTTAACTCCAATAAACTTAAAATTTGGTGTGTATGTAGTTTGATGGTACATTAACCTTCGGGCTGTCGCGCTGTTGTTTTTTGTACAACAGTTGTGATTTATATGCTATCATTTTGTAACAAAGATATCTATTGACACCAAACCAAAATGTATTCTTCAAGAATCTTCTTAAAAACAATACTCGATAGTTTTTATTTGAAGTATGGCCCTTTAGAATACGGTAAAATAAACAAATGTACATTATTATTCTTCTGTCGTGTGTGGGATCACTGCGTCCATTTTTAGGACTATTGTGATACATATACCCTATTACTCTATGTACACAATGTTTTCCAGTAGCAAATGTGCCTCCGGAATACTTTGCGCATTTGACTGAACTTTGAACCATCTGCCATTGATGGGCAGAAGTCCTAGGTTGCTGTGTTGTAGTTCCCCCAATCTGGCGTGATCAGCCTAATAAAGCTAACCACCTCCCTGGGGGATGCGTTCCAAATATCAGCTGGCTGTAAGTAGTGCATGCCAAATATTTTGAACCTACGATGGATGTGTGCACTGCAAGAGCAGGGAAGGAGTTGTGAGGTTTCGTCCGTCTCGTCACAGAAACGGCAATTTGTGTTTTGGACGACACCGATCTTGTATAAGTGGTATCTGCTTGGGCAGTGACCAGTTATTAGACCGATGTATGTTCTGAGATCCCTTTTGTTTGAGACCTAAAAGTTTTTGTGTTTGTGTCGTGTTTATTGTTACGAACCTTTTGGGCTGATTCGCATTGGAAACTGTACAACCTATTCCAATTTGATTGAATTTGACCGAACAACCAGTTGTTCAATTCCGTGTTTAGTGCAGAGTTTGAAATGCCAAGGAATGGCTCTGGACCAATGTACATATTGGTTGATCCATTCCTTGCTAGCTGATCGGCAATTTCGTTACCCTCTAGCATCTAGGGCAAACGAGGGGGTACTACGAACTGCACCGGTTATGGCAATACAGGCAGTACGTTGAATTTTGTTCAGCTTAGCTCTAGCCGAAGCTTCCTTTGTTTTAGGCCACCAAACAAGGGAAGCATAGTAGTTATTCTAGGCCGAACGATTGTTTTATAAGATCCACATGATCATACTGGGTTTAGACCCCATGTTTTACCACAGGTCTTTGAGCAAACCCAGAGTGAATTGAGACCTTTATTTATGATTGTTTGAAGATGGGTGTTCCAATTTAGTTTTGCTCAAGTGTTGATGCCAAGATACTTGACCTCATTTGAGTAAACTAATTGTATTTGATTCAAGAAAAGAGGGTGGAGTTGTACCTTTCGTCGTTTTGTGAACGGTACAATTGTTGTTTTTGAAGGGTTTATTCCTAGTTTCTCTTCTTGACACCAGGAGAGTGTGTGATTGAGAGCAATTTGTATCCTTGATGAAATAACGCTGTCAAATTTGCCTCGTACAATAATGACTACGTCAACTGCATATCCAACAACTTCAAAACCCCTTCTTTCTAAGCTATCTAGCAGTTTGTCCACCAACTAATGACCACAATACTCCCCCTTGAGGGCACCCCCTTGTAGCCATTACAGTAATTCGCGAATCACTCAGCTCAGATGAGATCTGTCGATTTGCTAGCATAGCATGTACCATCAGTGCACCAGATTCCGCTCATTTAAGGGGAAGTTATGTGTTCAAATGTGTATTATAAAATAAATATTGTGTCGATCAATACTATTTTTATGTCACAGTGTAGCTCCAAGTATAGGTAATCAGCGGCAAAATAAAAAGAATTTAAAAAACTTTTATGAAAAAATATTTAATTGCATTTGTTACTGCAACTAAGTGTTCCTATTTCCGCTCACCGGTAAACAGATTTCGTGACGAACTTATTAAAAAATGCATAATTTCAACATTTTGTTATTTATCCTGATATTTTCTGTGGTCAAACCATATCTACTACTGTAATAAAGAAGCCTGTATACTGAAAAAGACATTTCTTCAAAATTTTGTTCAATTTTCCGCCATGAGCGGTTATTGGAACACACACAAATTCCTAGTGGTCCAATAAACGCTCACGATGTCTTATGTTTTCAATATAAAGAATTATTTTATCAAATGAAAATAATGTCAGACGACTTTATTTGAAAGTTGTTTATATTGCTAGAATTTATCCGTGCGAAAAAATGTTGATTTTTGACACGAAAAATCAATTTTTACCCTAGTGAGCGGAAATAGGGCCATGAGCGGATACTGGTGCACTGATAGTACCCAGGTTGCAATTGTAACATGTGCATCACCACATGTTAGTTATCCTTTCAGTTCTTCCAAAAAAGGACCACACCAGTGGTACCCATTTCTGAGAAAATATTTGTTCCTATGCCATCGAACTGCCTATGCCATGAAATGCAAACGAGTGCATAAGCATGGTCGATTGACTTCCAACTGTGCCCAATAAAAATACTCATATTTCACGCAATGCAAACTCGGCGCAACGTCGTCAAGCGACTTGTTGCTAAGAGCCTTCTCCGTATGTTCTCTTGCTCACTCTCTACGCCCAAAATTTAGTATCGATCACTGATTGGTGATCGAGTAAATAATGAAATGAAATAACTGATTCCCACTACCTCCTTAGGCTAAGCAGGGTAACTTGAATATTCTCAATAGACATTCTTGATCAACGATCAGTCCGGGTAGCACGTATTCCTTACCATGAACTGATGACATCCGTAATCAAATGTTAATAATTCAACTTAGAAAACTTAGAACTCAAAGTAGTTCTATACATGCATGGGTCGAAGTTTCTCCTCAACATTGCCGAAACCTATAGACGAATAAAGAGCGTTATCGAACGCGCCCTCAATATTTTTTCCATCATTTTTTCATATTCGCCATTTCTATCACCAGCATACTGATGGTGACGATTTTCCACAGGTAGGAAGATAGAATAATACGATCCGTGGGTATCTGTAGTGGATTTGACCTCTCTCGCAGCAACTTTCACGAAATTAAGAATGATTCGAAAAAAGTACTAAGTCCAAACTGTAAACAACAGGACCAGTACCTGTCAAAATTGATGCGTGACGTCACAGTGCAGTGGAGTATAAAGACAACTCGAACTTGACGCCAATCGTTTGGAATGTGTCCCAGAACTAAACTTGCCTTTAAAAATCTCTACCATGTGTGGATCAGTGTCTCTTCCTCTTTTTTGGATAAGCGCTGGGAAGATTCCATCCATGCCAGCAGATTGAATAGCTCGAAAGATGTCACTGCCCCAACAACCCCCTAACGAGTAAAAGCTTCTTTGGCAAACTTTATTGCGTCCCTTTTTGCTTCCTGAGTCCCTGATAGGAACAAATGTACATGGAAGTCGCTTAATAATGAACGCACTAGGTATATACGGTTCGAGTTAAACCACAGTTTGAAATCGGTATATCTCAAAATCCAGATTACTATAGGAACTTGGGATCTTTAGTAAATTTGTTCTGGAGGTGAATCTCTATCTGATAGTACCTAATTTAATCGGAATTTGATCGCTAGGTGGCACTAGAGAGCATGGAGGTTTTACTTTTGTTTTGCAGATATTTTAGGATCCTGACCATTTAGGAGGTTGCGTCTTTGCAAAGTTGCTTAGTAAGTTAAGGACTATCATTGTTCGAGCTAGTTGATTGAAAATTTTGCCACTAGGCGGCGCTAGTGAGCATGAAACTTCTGTTTGTAGATATCTCAGGAGCCTGACCACTTAGAAAGATAGTGTCTTCGGAAAAGTAGTTCAGTAGCTGTTCACGCAAAACGCGAACGATGTGCAACATTTCAGCCCTGATCAGTTCAGTCGTCGTTTCACCCTGTTGTTGATCCTGTCTATGTAATCCATCCCCATATTCCCATTCATGTAAAGCAAACATATAACTAACCTCGAGTCGCCGCGAGTATTTCGGTTACCACACTAACAAGCACCCTTTCCTACCTGAACCTCACACACACACACTACTTCACGCAACCCGATCGACTAGCTTGAGCTCTCCATCATCACACCACCCGGACCACCGATTGCAGCATCCAGTATGTAGTACATAAGACAGTGGAATTCCCACCGAAGCCATTTCACTGTGCATGCAATGAATCCTTCTACCTGCAGCCTACTTAAGGAGCTTGCGTGCACAGATATTCATTCAGTTTCTAGCCGTTGTATGACACGCGAATAAACCGTCATAGTTCGAAAACCGATACCAAAAGCGTTTCCCTCACCGAAAGCAGCCAACCTAGTAGTCCTTTTCAGGACTGTTGTTGCAAATCATATTCACAGTCTGAGCTATCGACACCCCAGGCATTCCTTCAGGAGAAGGAATTGGCCGATCATCCCTGGCATTCCGAAGAGGAATTGGCGATCATCCCTGGCATTCCGAAGAGGAATTGGCCACCGAAGCAGGGATTCTTCAAACGAAAGGATTGCCATCGTCAACTACTGTCCGTGATCGGACAGTAGCTCAAGCGCTATCATTATTTGAGCCAAGAAATAAAATATTTTGCGACCAGGCGGCGCTAGTGCAGTTCGATTCTCACTAAGAAGACGTGTAACTTGTTCGCAAAACATCACATCAATTTGTCCATTCAATCCAATTACAAAGTATTATGTATTGTTTATTTTCGGTAGTTGTCAAACTTCCACCCAGCGGCTGATTAGCCGTAAACCACAAATCACAATTAAAAAAATAAAAAATAAATAATAAAAACAGTGAATATAGCTGAAAATTGACGTAGAACTCCTTGAAAACTATCGTAGTAGTTCCTGGAAAACCCTTGAAAGAATTTCTTCAATGCCCTTAGAATAAACCCTCGGGACATTCTTGGGAGAACTCATGTAGGATTTTTTGTAAGATTTGCTACTGGAAAAATCGGTGAAAAATTGGAGTTGGTGAAAATCTCTAAAGTCGGATTCAAAAGGACTTTAATCAGAATCAACGAATTACAGGAATTTAAAGAATTAGTCTATACTTACCCAACGATTGTTAGCCAAAGGTATAAAGAAACGCAACTCTGATATCTTACCCATCTTTTTCGGCAGCAGATACACGTCCGCCTTGTACCGTCCGGGCGGTGCGTTGAACAGTTCAATTAGTGCCAGCGCTTGAGTAGCGCCGTGATCGACGCAACGAACGACGACACGCTTGAGCAAGACAGATTCACCAGCCGTCCCTCGGCAAGCAGGATGATGCGCTTCCCATCGGGGCCAGGCCAAATGATGTGATCCACCTGGGAACGCATCTTCTCCCACTGCAGTTCCGAGGTCCGCAGACTGTTGACGTCGATCTCCGTGTTGGAATGGCCCATGTTGCACACGATGCAACCGTTCTTCATCTTGTCCATGTGCTCACGGGTCACCACGTTCTTGTTTCCGGTGCACGTGATCACGACGTCAACCGTCCTTATCACCTCGTTCAGCTTGACCACACGGAAGCCATCCATGCAAGCCTGCAGGGCACAAAATCGGATCGATCTCCGTTACGTACACAATACAACCGAGCGCCTTCAAGGCTTGAGCACAACCTTTGCCAACCTCACCGTAGCCGCACAGGACGACCTGCTTGCCACCGATCATAATATCCGTGGCACGTTTTAAACTGAAATCATGAAGAAGAATATCATATCTCTACATCCTCAAGACCCTCATAGCAAACCCACCTATCAATGACCGACTCTTTACAACTGTACAAACTATCGAACTTGGTCTTGGTGATGGCATCCTTAACGTTCATGGCCGGTACCGTCAGTTTGCCCGTTTTGGACAGCTGGTACAAGCGGTGCACTCCGGTCACGCTTTCGTCCACGATTCCCTTGATCATCTTGAACATGACGGGGTACTTTTTCAGCATCAGATGCGTGGCATCGCCGCCATCGTCAAGGATCATGTTCGGCTGCCAGTTTCCGCGTGGACACATTTATCGATGCACCACCAGAAATCCTCTTCGATCTCACCTCGCCAGGCAAAGATCGGCACGCCGCTTTCCGCCAGGGCAGCGGCCACTTCATTCTAAATGGAAAAACAAGCAAAAAGTACATGTTGATAAACGCAATCACCCAATGCCATTCATCATAGACAGTCAGTGCGGTTTGCCCCAGATTCCCGAGAAATGGATTCGTTTCGGGGCCACTTGACACACGAACAAACAACACTCATCACAGCTTCTTCAACAAACGACGTTATCGTCATTATCAGATAAGACGATGGTCATGCGCAGAATGAGCAACTTACCTGTGTCGAGTAGATATTGCAGGCAGCCCATCTCACATTAGCACCCAGGTTGATCAGCGTCTCAATCAGGACGGCCGTTTGGGCGTTGATGTGTGTACAGCCGACAATGTTGGCCCCCTTCAGCGGTTTGTCCTCGAGGGCTTGCTTCCGCAGGGCCATAATTCCGGGCATTTCCTGTTCGGCGATTTCGATCTCATGCCGACCGAACGAGTGCTGCTTGATGTTCCGCACGCAGAAATCGGCGAATCCCTTGGAGTTCTGCTGAACCTTGTCCCGTGGCGACAGATCGTCCTCCTCGGAGGAACTCTCGGTATACGAACCTGCCGAAACAGGATAAGGATGTAGTAAAATTCAATACTTTTAACCTATTTATTATGGATGATTGGCTGTCATAACACAGACGGAAATTTGATCCATCCATTTTTTGTACAGTTTTCAATACGAAAACTTTACCGCTTAGGCAACTTTTAATTAGTTTAAGGTTCACTTTTGTGGTTTAGAGGCAAGCACATAAACCTGGAATAATATACAAATGTAAATATAGGCGTATGTAGTTAGTTGATCAGTTCTAGAAATCCAAAAAAAACAACCTAGATAGATCGTTTGTTTGTTACTGCTTATGATATAATACTGTTGTGTCTAAAAAACTACAGCTTCGGACATATTAAATACAAAAAAGGCAATTTCCCATACAAAATGGTCATCTTCAGAATTTTAGATAGCTATATCTCCGCCGTTTCTCAACCGATTATTTTCATCGCTTGTGACGAACTACAAATTACCTCAATTTTTGTGAACTATTTAAAATTGTTATATAAAAACTATCATTACAAAAGTATCAGATAGATTAAATTTTGACAATACAAAAGCACCAAGTAAGGACTATTCATTTTATAAAGTGTCCACTAGTCCGTTGCAGATTTTGAAGTTTTGGCTCCCCTACGCATAAACTATGTAAATTAAGGAAAATATCATAATTTAAAGTTTGAAGTGATTTGAAAGAAATTTGACTGTGCTCAAGCCATTTAAAGTTTATATGGAAAATACTATGGGAATAGCCAGCCCTTTGTCTTCAGTCATGCAAATTTTGTCATAACATTCTATGGATTATCGCACCAAATAATAATTAATAAACAATTTAAAAGTTTTATTCTATATTTATACTGTACATAATGCTAATAAATGAAAATCGATTGATTTGTTTTAAATTTCCATAATTTTACTAAGTTCAATGTAGAGAGGCATTGAACTTAGTAAAATTATGGATCAATTTAATGAATAAAATCTCAATAAGGTGTGCGTCCTTACCCAACTTTCACTGTTTCTTTTGACATAACAATGGTTCAAGGGTATTGATAATCAGAACAATCTCACAAAACGTTATCCAAGGTAAGGTTACCTTGTCATCACCGAAGATACATCCACAAACGCTGCTGAAAATATGGTGAACTGCGAATCAACAATGCTGTTCAACGACCGTAGAGCACCATTATTAACACGCGAACTACAATCCAACTAAATCGTTGGGATGGCAAAAACTAAATCGTTGGAATGGCAAAAACTGAGAGCTGAAAAAAACATGACAAGCAATACCCGAATACGACCGTTCTTTACAAAGCATGCAACGCTCGATTGTAAAATATCAATAATAATAAAAACATAAAAAATAAGTGTTGATAGACTCACACTCAAATTTCAATCAATGAGCTCTCTAACGAGAACAAACTCATTAGAGATCAGCTTCGCAAATCTCACGCTTAAGGTTTTGATGATTTTACATGCAAAATTTACGTCAGAAAGGATTATCATAATTATACCTTTAACACATTCTGGGCCAAATAGAGACTCAAAATGAAGCGAAATTGCTTCCACATCTCAATCGTTTTTTTTTTCTCAGTTTGTCATTTTTCAACATGGGACTGTTGTGCAAATTGGGACAGCGTAACGCATCAAATGCTGCATACATGTCCCGCCATATGATATAACGTGACGAAAACGAAAAAAAATGTCGTAAATCGCAAATAAATGCATTTTTAACTAGTTTTAATATAATAATCAATAGGACGCTCCCAGCCAAAAGAATTTAATGTCATTTGATAGTAAAAAATAGTTCTTTCAGAATCGCAAATGTTATGTGCGTCATTCTGCGTCCAAACTACACTGAAAATAATCCATTCACGCATCCGTGAACAGCTGTCATGAACACGAGAGCAAACAAAAATACACCGTGAACTAGATCATGTTTAGATGAATGTTTTGCCTGGTTCCGAGAACATTCATGATACCGCGACGATAGTTCACGGTGGATTTTTGATAGTTCACGTTTTCCGGAATTCTTTTTTGAGCGTGTGGAACTTAGAAGTACAAGCGAGTTGAAAACTTGTACCCACTTTCAGTTGCTTGCAGGTGGTATATCAAATATAGCAGACACCGAACTGTCATTGCCAATGATAAACTAAAACCATACGATTCGAGCAGTAGACCAGTTGCTGCAAAGATTGCAGATATTAAGATCAGAAGCTTCGACAACGTTGGAACTCAATAAGCATAAGCATAAGCATTGATGACCGTACATTTCGTAGTTGCTACTCCGTGATTGACCAGTATAATCGAAGTTGCACAAGGAACCAAGAGATGTATGTAGCTTGGGAGTAGCTTTCCATCTTCAATGTACACTTTCGAGAACTCCAGACATTAAAAAGGCAATAACGGCGCCGGCCACGCCCTTACGGTCATCGGGGGAAGAGAAGAAATGTTAGTGTGACATCCATTGTTACTAGAGACCTAGATCACCTCTGCATTTCCATGGTTGTCACGGGAAGGAGTTGTGTTAGTAGGAAGGGATCATAGCTGCATGATCAGGATTCACTTTGGTAAGTGATGCGATTCATGCAACCTCAGTTCAAAAAATCACCTATCAGTACTCTAAAGACAACGTGAACATACGACAAGTCGACTCTTTTAGCGTCGAACCATTCAAAGGTTATTTTTTTAAAATGATAAAAATCAAGGAAAAGGAAAGGTATGGGCTTTTAATGTTAATGTACAAGAGCCTATGTCTATGTCTAGAGATCCATTCAGCCTCTCAAGCAGAAAACTTTATCGATTGGTCACCACCAGCGAGCGAGCATTCGATCAAGCCCTCCGCTGTCCGGCTTCCGAAAATTTGAGTCCCGGCCACGATGCATTTTCACCTTCTGCTTGGGCTTTAACGAAGCACTGCCAGCAGAACGCGAGCAGAAAAACCGTTTCATTTTCGCTCGACAACGTTGGAACTCAATGTCTGAAAACAGAACACATTTTTATTTTTTTGTAAAATGTGAATGTTTTCTGTCATTTTTTCCAATATTTATGTTTCAAAGCCACAGAATGTGATTTTTTTTCGATAATATGTGTTCCTGAAAAAAAGTTCCTATTTCATTACGTGAATAAGCTTTCTTTCCAAAATCTTTTCGTTCACTTCACAAATACTTTATACTAGAAAAAATATGGACACATTGAGTTCCACTTATGTTATGTGGTGTAATGCTATCAGTCGATATAAGCCCCATGAAAATCGAGTGGTAGTCTATGGTAGTTAAACAACTTTGTAGAAGACATAAACAAATGTTAGAAAAACGATATATTAAAATTGTGATTTTAGGGACCATTTTGAGACCAAATGACATATCTTGTACTGTATAAGAGACAGAAATTTGCTGTCTCCGACAAGGTGTTTTGAATTAACATGTTCTATAGCTTTGCTGAAGACAGCAACCGGACAGGAAAAACAGAATATAGGGTAGGACAAACATAACATATATTTTGTGCATTTTTTTTAACCCTATGGAATCCTAGGCTGGAAGTTGAAGGTTACTATATTTAAGGTGAAGATGAATCGAAGCCAAAGTTAAAATTTTCAAGAGCACGGATCTGGAGAACCAAACACCCGTTTGAGCTGAAAACCTAATCGATTGGTCACCACCAGCTAGAGACCAATCGATTAAGTTTTCAGCTTAAACGGATGTTTGGTTCTCCAGATCCGTGCTCTTGAAAATTTTAACTTTGGCTTCGATTCATCTTCACCTTATGGAGTTTGATTTTCCATACCTTCAGAGCACATATTTATCTAAGATCTGAGAGTTTTAATAACATTCTCTGTGACATTACTACAAGTATTACTGCTCGTATTGTGTAAGTTTTTTCATGATGTTATCTAGGAACTTTATCAGAAATTATTTCAGGTATGTTCAGATATTTCTCTTGAAAATTCTGAAGGAGTAAATTTAGGAATTATTTCCCAAGTAACTTCTGCACGAATATTTTAGAGAATTTCTCCAAAAATTTCGTTAAGGATACCTCAAGAATTCAAGCTGGATTTTCCCAAGGAGTACCACAGAAAAAAAAATTTCTAAGATTGTGTCAGAAAGTTTCGAATTCAGATTTTTTTAAGCCTAACTCCTCCAAGATTTATACAGTACATATTCATACATCGATTTCCCTGGACAATCCTTCAACATCTTCTATAAACTACCAAAAATATTACACATATTTTGCAATTGGATTAAATGGACAAATTGATGTGAAATTTGCGAAAAAGTTTCACGTCTTCTCGGTGAGTCGTGAGTTCGATTCTCACCGAGAAGACGTGAATTTTTTTCTCAAATTTCACATCAATTTGTCCATTTAATCCAATTGTGAAAATATGTAATGTTTAGTTTTCCGTAGTTGTTAAACTTTCACTCGCTGGTTAGCTGTAAACCACGAATCATAATTAATTAAACAAGTATCTTCTAAGATTCAATCATTTACTTCTCCAGAAACGCCTCTTAAAATGTCTAGGAATTTCCTATAATTTGAACTACAGATTTCTCTGAATATACTTTCAGCAATTGCTCCAGAAATTTCTTCTAAGATTTCTACAGAAATGTATCCACTAATTCTAAAAGACTTTTAAAGTAAGTTTTGAAAGATTTTTTTAAGGAACTCGTCCGTGTTAAAGTCATCCTTTATGAACAAGGGATAAAAAAGTCCTGACTTTAGACGAAGTTGATTCATAGGTAAAATCCTTCAATCTTCCATAGATAAAATCATCATACCTCGGATAATATTCCGCAAGATTCTCAAGGAATTTCTAGAAAAAGATTGACAGAAAAATTTGTGCAGGAATGATCGGAGGAACTATTGAAGAATTCTGAATTCTGTAATATTAATGTTAAAAACTTATATAAACTTCTGAAGATAGCATGGATTTTTTTGAGAAACCTTTAATATATTTTTGGAAACACTCATGGAGCTCTCATTCCTGGATCAAATTCTGGAGAAATTCTTCTAAGCATCCTAAGTATTTCTGGAAGAATTATTGGGAAATCTCTAGAAAATTTCGAAAGGATCCCTCTAGAAGACTCTGAAAGTATTCTAAATGAAAACACTATGAAATTCCTCAAGCTTTTCTCGGAATTTAAGACGAAATTCTTGCAGAGCAGTTGAACCCGTTGTAATCTCTAAAATCGTACAATTTTACATCAGCTACAATACAAACAAGATAATAAACAAAATAAGAGTATCCTTTGTATTTAAAACCCAATCAAATTATCAAACCAATTTATTCCACAAATAAAGCCAAATTGCTCCTTCACAACCAGTGGAATCGGTTCGAATTTCCTAATCTATTCTAGATAACAAATGCATGAACAGAAAATTCTGTTAATGTGTAGCAATGCTTTGAAAACTATATTAAGAGTGATAGCACGATTATAAATCCTAGCACCATCACACTCATATAAAATGATGACTGTCTTAGTTTAATCCGTTACTTCTTCCAAATATTATTCAGAAATCTTCTATAATGTCTATTTATGTTCCATAAATTTTCAAAAATACTTCCGGAGTTGTGTTTGATCCTTCCTTGTCGCTTGCTCCTGCGGGGGGCGGCGTTGAGGGCAGGATCAAACATGTCACGCATCGGTCGAGTAAAGTGAAAAAGTGCCGCGTTCGATTAGTTCTTTTTGATCTTTCGACGTTGACGCTGGCTCCTGGGCAGTGCGTCAAGAAAGCCCGAGCAGTCGTCAGTTGTTTTCCCTCTCGAGTCGCGCGCCTATTTTCCCTGAGTGCTTTTACATAGCCGAGCAAACGAGTGAAGCTGAAAGTGGATTGTTGCTGCTCAAGGATAACGGATCAATTGGTGAGCTCGTTTCATGCTACTATTTCTAATCTTTTTAATCTTTTGAATATGTATGACTGCACCTTTAATCGTTACAACGGTGAGACGTAAATATGATTTTTCAACAAACTATGAAAGGTTCGTCACTGTGAGTGCCGACAAAACTCTGATTCATAAATTATTTAGGTCTATGTTTTTTCAAAATACCTTTTTTTGTAATTACAAAAAACTTTGAATGGTTCGACACTACGAGTGTAGACTTGCGAAAGGTTCACTTTATTCAACAAACTTTGAAAGGTTCGTCACATCAAGTGTCGGCATAATTTTTCGCTACATAGATACTGT
>NW_018736585.1:0-31771 GCF_002204515.2 Aedes aegypti
ACAAAACATTGTTTAAAGCGGGTTTCAAAGAGCTAAAAGAGTTATCCATATGTTTTGTGTATCCACAATTTTAGAAAGTCATTACATCCAATGCTATTTCAATATCAAACCATGCATTGAAATTTAAACGATATCATCAATAGCTCAAATCTTATTTTTTTTTGTAAAAATATTGAAGAGCTTATCAATAGCAATCATCTAATGGTAGTAAATGTAATTTTCACCAAGTATTCTATACAAATTATAAGAAATCAAAAACAAGTAAAGGATATTATAACTCTGCTTGGAATGTGTTTGTTATACAACTTGATATTCTTCTTTTCTCGGACATTCGACAGCCTCCGTGCCGTACTTCACAGGGTGCAGTGCACGAGTTCGGATAGAAAATACACTTTTTATGTTACACTTTCATAGAGTCTCTCTGGCGTTGGCCGTCGAGCTTATGAAAGGAAACCGCGCTGTCGCACCTGTCACTTCGCCTATCGGCTACACTTTTTCCGCCCGTTTGATGGGAACCAAAGTGACATCGTGTGGACACTGTGGCCATGGGAAAGCTTTCCAACTGGGGCGAGTTGACGTCTTTTATGCTGAGCAGCCCCTATGGGAGGCTCGATGGAAGTGGAGGTTTGAGGTGGAGCAAACTTTTTCAACGCCTTCTTTTTGTGTTCCAACCGTTTCCATGTTAATTTCAGGTTTCAGCTTCGGTGTCTGAAATGCTTACATACTGTACCTGCTCGATGTTTTATTATGTGTACCTACATGAATATTGGCATATCTAATATAATATATCTAATTATATTCTAATATAATATATAATATATAAATAATTTATTATCTATATTGGGAGGTCTTGTTTCTCGGACTTGAAAAAAATCCAGAATTCAGAGACGGTGTTTATCCCGGGAATTTTTTGTCGGTCTTGGAGATACTTCTCCAGTTGCCCCGAACGTTTAGGGTCACTAGGTCCTCTTCCTCTTCGTACAGCCAGTGTATTCGTGGTCTTCAACGAAGTCGCCTACCGCTACCTAATTCCCTGCTGGATATTATTTTCGCCAATTCTTCCTCCGACATTCGCACTAAGTGACAAGCCACTGAACGGCTGCCGTACTTCACGTGCTCTATAATATTCGTATTTTTATACACTTACTCTACTAGTATGGTAGAATTGACTGGAAAGGGATAGTCATCAATAGCACCTTTAATTTGCTTTTATCTATAACTTTTACAAGAAATTCATATATGCATGAGGTTTTGTATGCGAGTTATAAGAGTTTTTTGAATGGAAAATATCTAACAAACACGATAGACTTTGATTTTTTAAAAATAAATCATACTTTTCGCCTCATTCAAAGTCACATATAGTATGATTGACACACTTGGTTTTTCTTACATTCTTATGTACAATTTCCTTATTATCAAGGGGATTGTATTGCTATGAGTTATGGAAAGATAATTTGTCCATATACCGTATATTCTTAATCAAATGAGCCCTTAAAGTGTCCTAGCATTTTGCATAACAATCAACATATAATTGATTTTTATTATCGTTCATCTAAATTTAATAGTTAAAACAAAGCATACATTCTGTCTTAATTTTATAAAAATGTGTTACCTTGATAAGCTTCTGTTGAACCAATTTCGAAGGTGATTTCCAAATTAACACAAATTTTTCGACATCAATGCTTTTAATCCTGAAGTAACAATAAAACATAGCAATGCCACAGTTTTCAAGTAAAAATAGAACACCTTTGTGCAGCCGGATTAGATATTGGCAGGTGACAACGCAAGAGCCAGGAATGAAAGAAAAAAAAAAACTTAAGCGGAATAAAGCGAACTCATCTGGAGCACCATCAAATCGATTATTCTGCTCGCATAATTCATTGCTCGTCTGAATGGGCTTCTCCCATCTTCGCTCGTGCAACCATCAGTGCTCTTTCCGGATTTTCTTTGGTTTCTTTGTTTGGACCCGCATAGACGTGGGGCTTCCTTTCATATCCGCACCAGACCAGACTGGAGAGTTTCATAGTTGTTCGTTAGGGAATAGAGAATGTACCTGCAACTCCAGACTCGTAGAACACGCAGAGTAAATATTGTCCTTTCAATCATTTTGATGATTTTAGCATTAAAACAAATGGTACGAACGGGAAACAAGGGAATAGATGGAAGGGTTTGTGCATATATTCGTAACATTTACGTAATGTTTGGATATGATTTTGTGGGAGGAGAAGATTTTTTCGCGATAACATGTCATACATTCTAAAAATTTTGTTCTGTTCCAACTCTCCTAACGGGGTAGTGTTAATATCAAGGTGAAATTCGGTGTTCTTTTTCGAAAACTATACTGCTGCCTCAGTGCCAAGTGGACCATAATTAATGCTATGCAGTAATTCTCATGCGACCCTAGCAGGTTGATGAAGCGAACAAAAAAAAATCAGGTGCATTTTGAAAGCGTTGAGAGGAACAAAATTCCCACTCAATCGTCATCATCATCATCCTCAACCTTCGAGGAAAAATCCCATGTTTTTCATTTAGTGAACAGGAGTTCTGCTGATTGGAGCTGATTCCAGGAAAAATTTATTTACCACATCATCCACTTTGCAGTGATTTCGGTCCGTCGAGCAAAATCTTGGCATGTTGGTTTGTTACCTTTGGGTCAATGAGGACCAACGAGACAAAAAAAAATATCTTACGCCAAAAAGCCGAAGAGTAGCATTCTTTCAAGGCAAAACCCACACGGGAAAAAGGGTCGACCCGGTTTTTTCTTCTCTTCGAGGAGAATGATTCAGACCGAATGGAAAAAACGGGTTACGACCGGAGTTTCATTGATGGTCTTGAATAACTGTTGACTAAAGAAGGTATCTGAATCGGCTGAATGAATCACAAAAAGGAGATTGATGGCTTATGTAACTTGTCTGCTTGTTTGAGGGAAGTTTTTTTTTTATCAAACGTCATTGGTAGAAGACTACAGGTAGATTAAATGGCAATGATGAACCCAGAAAAATACTTGACATTTTCCAACTAATTCGATATTGCACATTGAAATACCCAATACGAGTCAATCATAGCTTTATAGGAAAACTGTCAAAGTGCTAATTAGTAAGGAGCCGGATCTAATTCTTGGCAATTTTTAATTCACTTCGGCGAGGTTTTTTGAAAGCTACTGACCTCATAGTTGGCCACATACTGCTTTTATAGCAAAGTTTCACAAAATTCGGCGCGATTCCCCTGGCGACTATTCCAGACAGTAGGGCCAATTATTTGAAATAAGTTTTGTTTGTGAATGCGGTTTATGGTCTTACTATCCTTGGTGAAAATCCCCCCTGACCCCCCCTTTTCTAGATAAGCGGAAAAAGCGTGGACACGAGGGGTTCAAAATTGGCCTCTAACGGATATCTCAATATCTAAATGAGCTAGAAGGTTGGTGTCGTCGGCAAGTTGTTCAGCAGAGCAAAGGGCTACCTGGCGAAGAAAAATCTGATTGAGAATTCATCCGCTGACGGCGCTAGTGCAAATTTTATTCATCATCTGTAACTCAAGATCCTTACAACTAGAAAGTTTTTGTCTTCGGCAAAGTTGTTCAGCAAATCAACGCAGTTTCTGACGGTGAGATTCTGATTGAGAATTTTTCCGCTAGGTGGCGCTAGTTGAAAAAAATTCTGCAATTGTTCATATCTTCAGATCCTTATCAGCTAAAAGGTGATAACTTCAGCAAAATTGTTCAGCAGAACAAGGGCTATCTGGCTGTGAAAAGTCTGGTTGGAAATTCATCCCTAAGGCGGCACTAGTAACAAATTTTATTCAAATATCTGTATCTCAATATCCTACCAGCTAGAGACCAACCTTTGTCTTCGGCAAATTTGTGGCAGCAGTTGAGGGCTATCTATTAAGCTTAGTGATAAATTTCTTCATTAGTGTGTATCTCAAAATCCTTATTAGTTAGAAGGTTGGTGTGTTCCGGCAAAGTTGTTTCAGCCAACAGGGCTATCAGGCGGTACACATTTTTTTTCATCCCTAGATCTTGATATGCTAGAAGATTGGTGTCGTGGCAAAAATTATTCAACGCAGATCATGGGTTTTTTAACAGGGAGAAATTTATTTTGAGATGTATCCGTTAGGTAGTTTTTATAGCAGTATCTTTCGAATTCTGTGTAAGATCCTGATAAGCTAGAAGGTTAAGGTCTTCCATTAAATTAAAAAAAAAAGGTTGACAATTTTAAGGTGTTTTTTTTGTGTTGTCTTATTTTCATGCATACTATGTAAGTTATTACTGTTTTGAATGTGTTTTGGAAAAATAATGAAAAACAATAACTTATGTTTAAATATATGAGTTTCTGTACCTTGAAACACAACCTGAACTCGATGGTAATCTTAAAATCAAAGAGAGTGTTGCGTAAATACAAAGGCACAATGCGCTGAACAAGCACAATCAGGCCGATGTATATATCGTAGTTGAATTTCGATATTGAAAAAGAGAAAAATGTGATTTCTATAAGCACAATTTCATCGTAAATAAATGATATTCTGGGATATTAAATTCAGTCGTCGCGCTGTTATGAATTTTGTACACTATTGAACAATACCTCGTTTTTTCGTTCCACACAGCAGCGTGGTGGTTAGATACGGTGCATACCACGCAGCGACGGACTGGAAGGTTAAGTTAGAATAACATCATTGGATGAGGTTTTGGCTCTCTAAGTTAAACTTTTTTCTACAGTGTTGTCATCACTAACAGAATTTAGCAATTACATTTTGAGATTTACTTCTACTTTAATCTTAACGAGACTGTTTTCGCGTTATTGTAATCCCAATCCAACCAATCTCATCAGCGTTGTATTTGTTTGCTGTCAAACGAGGTATATATATTTTGTATTGTCATACAAATATCCATATTTTTTCAATAGTTCATATCACATCTAACTATGTTACTTTACGACTATTTGTGCCAGGAGCGATACTACATCTCATTCCAACCGAAATATAAAAACAATTCCCAAAGCTACATCTAGAAACAAGATTCATTTATTCATGGTCAGAAAGATATTGTATCACATGAACTAAAAGATGTAAGACTATAATCTAGACTATCTAAGATACTGACGATTGAATAAAAGAATTCAATTATAAAACACATTTTACACCGTCTTCAGCCACATAGGCCTGCACAGACTAAAAATCGTGGCAAGCTAGTGATTGCAAGGACTGTTAAATTTTGAATATGTTACGACAGGTTTCAAGAAAATTGTTATTCTAGTATAACACTACTGCTATCTATGGTTAAGGGATCTATTTCGTAAGTACTAAATTCACCAAAATGACTTATCTCAAATTTGCTATATAAGTAAAAAATCAGATAAAACTGATTAATGTGACCATGTAAGGAACTGGTTCATTTTATAAAGTGGACACTTTGGGACAGTTGCAATCTCTTTTTAATTTATCAATTAAATCGAAATCGGTTTTTCTTCGTACATGTTCGACTAATATGTAAATGCTGTGGAATTAAAAGTACAAATCTAATATGATTTCAATATAAGGCACACGTTTAGAACGGTCGATTTTTGGCGGTATATCAAATAAGGATTCATAAATTGCAGGAAACTTCGACAATTTAATCTTATTTTAATTTAAATGGTTGGTACGGTAGAAAGCATCATCAATTAGAAGCATGCTTACAAATATCAGTTATGTTTGGAGAAGCAATTTTGCAGATATCAAAAATCATTTTTTATTCAATTTTTTTTTAAGAATAATATCTGAAATTCAAGAGACTATTAGTAGAGATTTTAAGGTTTAAATATACTCAGACGGAAGTAATAATATAGTATTTATGAATAAAATACTTACGCCTCATAGCGTTGCTGACTTAGTCCCCTAAAGATTGGGAACTGCTTGATTAAAATCAATTATTTTGCATGTATTATTTTCAATGTGTTTAATTCTGAGACTACTATCGAAATATTTGAGAAAAAGCTTACAGTTTGCTCTAGATGATAAACATGCTGTTTTAAATTTTAAAAGTATGGGATTTTTCAATAAACCGACGCATAGAAGAGTAAATTTAGAGCAAGATGCGGTTAGAACATAAGATTTTGCTTTTTTTTAATAACATTATGTTTCTTTGTAATCTAAACTATTTTGCAACACGCTTATTCACTTTTTTTTTCGCTGGTAGTCAAAAGATGGTGTTATCAGCAAATTTGACCATAGGAATTAGATCACTAAAATGCTCATCGTCAGGAATGAATGGAATATTATTGATGTTTTCAGCCTACCTTAAGTTGAATAGTAAGGATACAACATACAATTTGTTCATTAATTTATGATTGTTTTCAATGCGAAAAATATGCTTAATATTTTGACGACGTTTTTTCTTAGGAGTTTTGCAAAAACTATTTTAAGTTCTTAACGAAAGCATTTGTAAGTTTCTGTACTTCATAACATTGTAAGAATATGTTGAACGATACACAGAAAACAGTTTACGATTTCAACACATAAATAAAAAAGATATAGCAATAACAAGTGGTCCACTTTGATAAATGAACAGTCATTAGTTTTCCATGATAATTCTTTCGAAAAGTTGTTCCCATACATGGTGAAAGTTTGGATATATTCTTTTATTGGATATTGGAAAATTTTTAAGCCATCCTAGTCTAGATAGATAATAATAAATAGTTCCAATTTTTTTTTTAGAAACTTTTTAGGTTTCGTGGACTGTGTTAGTGTGTCGGCATTGGAGTACATTGTGATATAGTGTGCGTGATTTCTGCTCTATTGTTATTGGAATCCTTTAGTTAGGATTTTATTCTGATCATGCAATGGTGATGCCACATGTAAATTCGTATTTGGTATGATGCTTATTAAAAGGCAAAATTAAACACTTTTCCCAATTCAATTTAAAGCTTTTTGTAATTATCCTTGTTATTACAAGTCATGGATAAGGTTTGCCTGCCCTGTTTCAAGATAGTATACTGACTCTAAGTAGAAATCTTTTCAAGGCAATTGTGCGATGCACTGATAGTTGCGTGAAAATAGAGATCAATATGTATGAAGATTTAAGCAGTTAAATAACACGGTTTAAGGTGATATAAACGAAGCCAAACATTTGATTTGAAGGCACAAGACTGGAGTTCCGCGTTTGGAAAATCATCAAATTGCTTGCTTGCTGGATGTGACAATGGGATAAACTTTACAACGCGGACCGTGTTTGTTCATCATGTTGTGCTTTGAAGAAATTTGAGGTGTGGCTTCGTTTCTATAAGTCACCTAAAAGTGTTCAGAGAGTTTCAACTTGAATAATAATTGAAGTAATATCATCTTTAGAATGAGCAAGACTTTTAGAGTGAAGGGATACGTCATTGGAAAATATAGTTTTTAATTTAGCTCGAATTCTTAACACCAATTTATGCATTTTCGTCAAAAAGCACATATTTTTTAATCGATTTATATCAGAAATTCTTGCAAAAAGGATACGTCTCCTTTAGCATTGGCTTTTGATCTCATGCCGGAGAATGCAAGCGTATTTTTTGTTCAATTATTGACATACTAGAAGTATGCTCGGAATTTATTTAGATTTTTTTAAACCCTATACCCCTTTTCCGGTACATAATTATGCTAAGCTTAGCTTTAATGCTAATAGGGATAAGAAGAACAAGTCCTCCAAATTTATAAAAACAATGCTTTTTTCTGGAAAAACTTTTTAACAATTTTTCATTATTATAACCTGTTACCTAGCGAATTTAGTTTGAATAAACAAAAAAAAAAAATTGCAATTTTCAGAATTCAATAACTGCGGAACACTTTTGTTTCAAGTACCAAAATACGTCAATTACCAATTTTGGTTGCTTAAATCCATTGCCCGTTTCAGAATATTATAGTCCCCGTCAATATTAAATTTCAATGATTTCAGCCAGCTTGCATGCAAGTTCACTATCATGTGTGTAATGACTTTATTTGCTAATTCATCGCAAAGAATCAAAACTTTATGTGTAAAAATTATTATCAACAAAGTTTTATCAAAATGTTCAAGTGCTCGATTTCTTTTTTGATGATTAGAAAAAGAATTCTGTCAATAAGGAGATACAAAAAATTTTGGTATGGAAGACTGCAACATGAATTGGAAAAGTCCGAATAATTGAGATCTATCGTGTAGTGTAAACCCACTAATTATTATAATCCGATGAGTCTATTTTGCATACTTCAGGATCAAATTGCTAAACTGTTGATAAACCATAAACTTCAATACCATTTCATATACAATTTAGCCGACCTGATAGTATAAAAGTGCATTTCTGAGAATTGCCATTACGATCAGCATCCATAATTTTGTTCTCTAGACAAGACACGCAAACATGTTTTTATAACACGGTAGAACAGCAATCTGTCTTATAGGGTTCCAAATGTTTGGGCACGACTTTGATACGAGAATCGCACATTTTTTTCCAAGAATATAAATTTTTTATATTTGTTCATTTTTTCTTGGGCATTTTAAAATACTGGCTTAAGAAAATTTTGTTTGATAAAATAAGCTTTATACATTGAAATTTTGAGTTTCAGAAAATCATATTCTAATCTAGTCAATAGCACAGGCCTATTTTGTGTTTTGTTCGAACTGAACTAGTCATGAAGTGTTTTTATTCAAAATTTTCGATGTGGTTAGTTCGGGTACATTGTAGCAAGATGTTCCACCGATTTTTTTGTTTAAAATTTTATTTGAATTTGCTAGGAAACATTTGAAAAAGGAGAATTATTCTCTGCACATAAAGAATTCACGAAAATCTAGGATTTAGATATTTTTACAATATATAATTAAAAAAAACTATTATAAATTTACTTATGTGAAATATCATTTTCTTTTGGATTAGGCAACAAAATTTTAGATTTTTTACTCATGTTTTAATGGATATAACAAGGATATTGATTTTGAACCTTTTTAAAATAACCACACGCTGACCACAGGTATTAAGTTATCTCATCATATCTATATACTTAAACTTATATAATTTCAACAAAATACAGAGACCAGTCCTATCATTTATCGTATCGACAATGATAAATATTATTTAGATTTTATATTGCACGTAGTTTTTAACCACAATTTCGTACACAAGCGCTCCAAGTATAACGCTGATTTGTAAAAAATGATAAGAGGAGTTCCAGAAATGTAACAAATCAACAACAGGTGGCGACAAAATTGCCCAAAATTTCACAATTCTGCTCTAGATAAGTGCAGAATTGAAATGTGGAAATTGATTTTATCATGCATTATCTCCCGAATGGCAGTATGGTAAATCGTTGCCCATACTTTATGGGAACAGCTAATATATTAATTTCACCACACTACACAACGGGGCAATGTTTGCGCCATAGGTAGTTTAATTTTCTGTTCTTTCTTATTCTTTCCATTCACAGTAAGGACATATTACAACACAGGTAAGCCCAATACTTTATTTTCACTTTTACGACTAATTCACTATTTATTAAATTTATTACATATCACTACGTTAAATTGAAATAATATCAATTCCTCCTTCAGTAGGTGATAAAGTATAACTCGTTTTGTCTCTTCTGTTTCGTTGATACAATGATGATGGTGCAGATGCCGTAAGTAAGAGAAGGAAATCTAATGACCAAAAAGCTTTTATAGCCAGGGTTTCTTCAATCTTATTCATTGCCGGAAAAGTGAAATGCATATTCCGAAGGGAGCCATGTTTCAGCAGCCATATTTTAATCCATGTGTCAGATTGCTCGCACTGAAGAACAGATGTCGGCCATCATTCCTCTCTTCGCACTATTTTAATCGTGCGAGCACTGTTATTTCTGAACAATCCCGTAAACTAAACATTACTACACTTGCAATTGATTAATATGGAGATATAGCTGTAAAATTTGCGAAAAAGTTACACGTCTTCTCAGTGAGAATCAAACTCACACTTCCTGAATCGCTTATAGGGCACGTTTAACCGCTACCACACCACGAGAGGCTCATGAAGCAAGAAGTTAACGCTGATTTGTTTTGAACTCAATAATCACGTGGTCCTCGTTCACTGAGGCGGATTCTCGAAAGAATTAGATGCTCGCCCATCCAAAACATGCTTTCATGTAGGTGAAAATCGAAATCAGACGTAGTTTTGGTTTGAAATATAAGCTGCACCCTACTGCAATCCTCTGGTCACGATTCATATAAAGTATGCCATATGCCAACCGCAAACTGTTATGAATGGCTATATTTGCGTTTTTTCATATAAGCAATCATGAACTGTCTTTCAAGACTGAAAGTTGATGGTTCTTACCGAGATCTTCCTCGAATTATCTCAATCCTAAATCTCCTCTACGCTCAATCGAGAAGGAAGAAGTGGCTAACCCATGGCGGCCCATTCACCACCTCCCGTCATAACGTAACTGACTTGATTTCACATCCATGGGAAACGGAACAGGAAATTCGTAGGACATAATTTCCATCTTTCGTGTAGCTTCTTCTGGCCCGTTGACCCTGCCGTTACTGACATCATATCGTTCAACACTGAAAAGTACCATTTAAACGGTGTAAGTTTCAATAAAACGAAATAACATACTATCTGTTACTTATTCCTATCCAACAATCTTCGAATATATCTGTTAATTAGTTAACGGAAAACAAACTGCAAAAGAAATGAATGAGTTAGTATGGCACTCCATGTCAGAGCTATTTATATTGGAATTGAGATTTTTGAGGAGTAAATATTCAACAACAATCAAAATTAATAGAGATTTGATCAATTTAGAACGCCTTTAAATAATCTGTTCTACTATAATACATGTTTGAAGAAAGTTTTGAAGAGTTTCGTCACTTATCGTTTGACATTCCTAGTTTTATAAGAAGTTGGTTGATATTTCTATATTACGTTAAATGCCCAGAGGTAGCATGCCCTCTATCGTAACGAAATATATTGAATTTTGGATCGATTATACTTATTTAGTTTTCCGATTTCGATATCGATAACTAAGATACCAGCATTTTTTTTTTAAACAGGACAAAAAATCAGAGTGCAAAAATAGTCGGTATTTTTTTTTACAAAAAAACATATCAAGCTACCAAGTTTTACGATCCCTATCTGCTGCCCGGCATGAAGAGGTGAAAATCAGAAGCGTGCTCGGCCTTGACTGCGAAATCTCACCGTAGTAACTTCAAAAAGTGAATCCTCCCGCCTGCAGCTATGGAGTTCTGAGAAAATGTATGCCATAATTATGAATAATGAATTGGCAATCTTGTATCCGAGCTGGAGCCCCGAATCTAAGTGTCGAGTCGAACTTGGAAGTGGGTTTCGTTCGGTTTGAGAGTGTGAGCGCTGTGGCTGACGGAAAATCATTGACTTTAAGTGGCTCTTGGTCTGCTGTGCTGTTTTGGAAGGAGCAAGGGTTATACAGAGTGGGTCAGTGTAATCGTAAGCAACGTGTAGGAACCGAAAAATTTTTTGTGGGTATTCAAACGAGTATTGAGTGCTTGAGTATGTTTGTGAATTAGCAATTTAGGATGAGGATTTTTTGGTTTGCCTAATTCCGGCGGGTGTCGGTACAATTTATGCAATTCATGACGGGCTTTTTAGGTTATAAACTGTCTGTCACTCTTTGGCACTCTTCAATCGAACAGTCCGTTTTTTATTCGTCGTTGACCCACTGTCAATCCACATCCGCGTTGTTTGGCAGCTTCGTGTACAAGGTCGAAAAGCGTTTGGATATCAAAGCACGTCGTTCCGTTTATTTCTAAAAAACTCGAGATGCCTAGTTAAGCACGCTTGAGTTTTAGCTACCACGAGATAATGATCCAATTTGATATTAAGGCCTCAAAGGTCCTGACATTCATGATATCTGAAAAATATCATCCATCACGTGGACTATTGGCAGCAGACATCGGCCACTTTGGTGTCACCATGTTGTGTTTGAGGATATCTTATGTTTCAAGTTCCCGCTATCCATCTAGCACAGGAGTCACAACCTGTGAATCCGCGAACAACCTTCTTAGAAGGGCGCGAAAAAATTAAGCTTAGTGTCGTTTTTTTTTCGAAGGAATTTCCTACTGGCTTTTTCATAAGGGAGAGCTTAACGAGTTTCAGATTTTTTAACCATTTCCAATATTTTTAAAAATGTAAACTTGTTTTTGTTTCTTTTTTATTTTCCATGCCCATTCTTCAATATAGAATTGCTTACTTGTTGGTAATTATTTGACGTGAAAACCGTATTCGTTATCCGTGTAAGCTTAAAAGCGAAACTAAAATCGTTCTGGAAGGTATCCATGACAATTACCTGACATATTGCGGTTTTATCCTTGATCAGATTTTGCAGCTCAATTCCTTGCCTTAAATCATATTCTATGACATGTATCATACAGGACTTTTGGTATGATTTTTGAACTTATATACTGTCGTAAGCAAACTTTGTTGGATTTTAATAAGATTATTCACGGATATTGATCACAGTTTTTGGAGAGTTTTTCTGGTCTTTCATTCTCTTCTTCTTTTTTCTGGCGTTACGTTCCCACTGGGACAGAGCCTGCTTTCAACTTAGTGTTTTATGAGCACTTCCTCAGTTATTAACTGAGAGCATTTACTAATGCCACTGACCATTTTGCATGCGGTATATCGTGTGCCAGGTACGAAATTACTCTATGCCCTGGGCAGTCGAGAAAATTTTCCACCGAAAAGATCCTCGACCGGTGGGATTCGAACCCACACCCTCAGCTTGGTCTTGCTAAATAGCTGCGCGTTTACCGCAACGGCTATCTGGGCCCTGTTTCATACAAATCTAATTCCAGAGCTGTTTGCTTTGTTACATTGTTCCATTTTCCCCCAAGCCCGTACTTATCTGAGTGTCAATACTTCATAAACCTGCTGCGTTGATTCAACACCACGTTCCTGCTAAGTATAATCTGTTGATTCGGGTCCGTCTGCAGAATGTAATACCTTTTCGAATAACTCATTTCAATTGCGATGCCATATATCTGGTGAAAGAGCTCAACACATCACCCAAAAATAGATCCAATTTGATATACAACAATTTTCGCAAAAGCGTTTATCCCCTTCGACCCGGGGAAAACGGCGGATAAATGTGATCCCCAATGCTGAGAACTTCCATTCAAGTCCGGCAGCAAACGTGTTGGAATCGACTTTCTGTTTATGGAGTAAAATAAAAAATGAACTGACTCCATCTGAAAGTTGATCGTTATAACAGCAGATAGGAAACACTATACTCCAGTCTAATTTTTACTTCTTTCCTAAGGCTATTTGTGCTACCCTTCAAAGTAATCAATCAAAAACTTTTTCCCTCCGATAGCGATAGCCAAAGCTCTTTCCTTTGAAAGCTGCGGATTGCCTCGGTTTTTACCGCATCCATCTGATTTCAGTCTGTGAAATGTTGGTGAACGTTTCGATAGACAAACGGCAGAGCGAAAAAAAATATTTAAACTACCAAAGAATGCTCCAATCACTTACTGAAGTCACGACGACAGAAATGTATTCATATTTTCCCTCATTTCAACGTGCGACTCGTGAAGGCTCGTAAAACCGACTTTCTGGTTGTGTCTCATCTGCACACATCACATTCATACGTATTCTTTCGGTTCGACATTCTTTCTGCCTTACTTTCTAAGGAAAAAACTTGTTGTGCGAAGACAAACTCGTAAATGTACTCTTAGCTCGCTAGGCCTAGGCTCCTAGCCTCACGTTTCCTGATGTAAATTCTTTTCATTTTTCTGTGACATTTTGAGATTGAACAATGATATAATCGTTGCACGAAGTCTTCGAGTTCTGTGCGTGGTAGATTTTAACACGCCATCTCATTCGTTCTTGCTTTGCAATGTTTCAGTATTACCATAAGAATAGCTGAATTGCACTTTAGTTGCATCGACTGTGGTTTTCTTTTTCTTTCATCGTCATTGAACGTATAGGTACGTGGGGAGCGCATGAATGGAGCGGCATTGAAAGATTGACATACGAAAGAACATCAATCGGGAAACTTCATCACACTTTGCTAATTAGCGCAACCCGACCGGCTTGACTTTCTTGGGATTAGACCTGTTGAGTCGATATGATCGGAGATCTTATGGAAAAACAAATAAAGATATTACTTAAATAAAAAAAGGGAAAAAAACATAGAAGAATATAACAAAACTAAGTAATATTCGAAGAATCTGGGTCGAATCCTGTTAAAGGAAATTCAATAGTGTACTTTTGGAGAAATTCTGGAACATCCTTACATAATCGAATTTAGAAAATAATTCTAGAAGTAATGTTGGAAAAATCAGGAGAACTGAAGAATTCACGTTGGATATTATGTTGTTTCCCAGGCATTGTGGGAAATTTACTGAAGCAATTGTCAGGAATAGTTTGTAGTAATCTTCGGCAGAAAATTTCTGGAACTCAATGAAAGTAATAGTAGAATATCTTTCAGCAATCATCAAAAATACTCCCCTTAACAATTTGAAGAAATTCCTGGAACAAGTTCTAGCGAAATGAGTAATCAAAATCTTAAAGTTCTCTGTGAAGAAAATCAGGAAAAATATTAAAAAGTGTTCTTGGATGATGTTTTAAGAAAATCCTGCCAGGAAATGTAAGTTTTCATTATTGAAGCATTGATGAAAAAGGCATGAGTATTATTCAGAGCATATGTATACCTTCGAAGGAACATCGTGTGGCATTGCAGCCAGAAACATTCAACGATTACTCGAGATCTCTGGATTGATTATTAGAAGATCTTTGGCAATTCTATAACAAGGTAAATTTCCTTAATAAATTTTTGGAGAAAATTCAATGAAAGCGTAATGCCATGCTTTGGAGAAATAGATGTGGCATTAGTTCATAACTTTTCCTAGTGTATTACGAAGCTTTTTTCTCATTTTCATTGGGCGTATATTCTATCAACAGAATTTATTTTTCGATAAGTATTTGGATTGAAGGAATCTGTGAAAAATTTGAACAAGAAATCTTGGAAACGATTCTAAAGGAGGGAATTCTACAAGAATTAATAGTGAATTTCATGAGATATTTTGAAACCATTGATTGAAGAATTCTTGAATAATTTGTCCGGTGGAATTCCTTATAAGGATCAGTAAATCAGAAAATCAGACAATGTGTGAGCCTTATGTTTGGGAGTTTCCTAGCAGTTTCTCAAAAATTGCGTTCACTAATCATTTAATCATCGCCGACGTTTCGGTCCGAACCATTTGATCATCTGCCAGCGTCTAATACTTTCTTGGCGTAATACAAATATACAAGATAACATCCATACATCACTCGATACGGAAAACAGCAAGTTAAATTTTTCTCTATTGGCTAGCCTTACATGGTCCCATGGCCATTGTGCCATCGGTGTTAGCCTCATTAATTATGGATAGCATCATAAGCGGGCAGTCAACCCACAGCCGACATTCACCACACCACTCAGGACGTCTGCAGATTATCTGTTTTTGTTGATCCATCGCTCGTGTCCAAGAGATGCTCGAAATAATTTATTCTACATCCACGAGAACCATCAAATCCCCATCAAAGCATCAAAAAGATTCGACCGTGACAATCCATAAATAATCGATGCTATTTCAAGACACAAGCTTTACAAGCTTCCCGGAGACTTGAACCGTCAAGGACGGCGAATAACGACGGATATCAACTATGCGCGGGAAAACTGAGCCGGGAACAGACGGTGACTAGCTTACTCATGAATGACACGCCAGCACGCTTCGCACAGCTTTATTTCAGAGCCAGAAGGTGGCCAGAAAGCAAGGCCACGGAGATGAGAGAAGGGAGCCCGTAGGACGGTTTTTCGAGAAGCAGGACCGAACTCGAACGGGATTGAGGTTTGTAACCGGCAGCCTTTACGTAGTTTCCGGATGAAGTTTAAAGTGGCTAAGCGCCATCCGATGGAAGACCTACTAACTCGTTTTTGGAGTTTAGGCTGATGAGTGTAAACGGTGAGTAAGCGTGGGTTTCGAAAATGCAGTTTTTGCATGCCGCACGGTAGACGCAGTTCGAACAGTATTCGCGTGTTCGAGAAGCGTCGAAGCCGAAACGAAGAGAAGATCGATACCTGGCGGCCATGGTTTTTTCAAATGAAATGAAAACACATTCAGCACGCCAGCTGGATGGCATCGCCGCAGCACTTCACAATACTGTCAACCGACTATCTGTTCAAGATCCTGAAGAGCTACTCCCAGAGCAGAATCTTAATGTACGAAAAATACATATAGGGCAGAAAGTCCTGCAAGTGACAGTGGGGCGTCCCTCAAGTTGGTCTTAATTCTTTGGAAACGGATGTATACTGCCCATAACACGCATATTGTCCCATGTGCCATAAGAAATACCTCAAAACATGGAATCTGGACATGTGTTTATGGGCAGTATAACTGGAGTCTTGAACCAGCGCCTGCCCAGGAAAGCAGGAAGGTGTAAGATTGTTAGTTTTACGAATGATGTGTCACTACGGTGATGGGTAAGACGCTGGGAAGAAGTAAGAGATATCGGTGATGGAATCAATTGACGCAATGGAAGGCTGGATAACGCAGTTCTAGGTCAATCGTCAAAGGATATGTGTTTGCACCGAAGCGCTTGTGAAGCACCTGGGAGTAATGATCACCGACGGCTGAATTTAGTAGCTACGTTTATTACGCAATGCGAAATTCATGCTAACTTAGGCGTTCTAGATGCAGAACGAAAGACTCTGCTTGGCGAATGTCTCGTCATCGATATTGCGATATAGAGTTCCTGCTGGGGTGAGCGGAACTTCAAAAAGCTGAACTGGAGCTCTTTTGGGCCTGATGACAGTACGAGTTTCTAGTGCGTCAAGAAATCTATCATCAAAATGCTTTATGTGTTATAAGCTGGTATGATCCTCTCTGGCATCACTTTGGCGGAGGATGTCGAGTACTACTAACGAGAGACAACAGAAACGCACGAGAGATGGTAAGCGGATCTATGGCGAGGTTGACAGCACGAGTGTCCCAACCTTTCGATCGTGGATCAATGGAAGCATGGAGATGTGGTGAACATTTCCTGACATAGATCCCTATCATGGTCATGGATGCTTCAGAACAGTATCTCCATAACGATTAGGGCATGCAGAGTCGCCACACTGCCCAGATTGCCCTAAACTCGAGTAAACATCGCCATATGTAGTTTTTGACTGCTCACGATACGTGGAAGTACGGAACGAAATGCTCGCCTCGATTAACAATTTTAGTTTTAGCGAATTACTTCCAGGGTGCTATACACAGAAAAAAAAATCCGTTCTCGTAATCTCGTGAACCAGCAGTCGTGAACTCGTCTCAACAAGCAAAACTACACCGTGAAACAGATTCATGTTTATGTGAACGGTGCCGGAAGTTCCGAGAACGTTCATGTAACATCGATGGTTGTTCAGGTGGTTTTTTGACAGTTTTCATTTCCAGAACTCTTTATTGAGCGTGCCCAAAAAATCACGGTCAAGGTACGTTCTATCCTTCATCGCATCCCACCACCTCTGTAGGACTAAAACATGACCAGTTGGGCCCCAATCTGAAAGAGGCTATGAATGGCATATTATGTCCCACCAATAAGCCAAATGCACTAAGGGGTAAGGATCCGTCATTGATTTTGTATTTCAAAAGCAGTTTTCGTTAAAATCAAGAAAATTTACAGTTTAAAATATGATTACTGTTTCTATTCTCCAATCGAAACACAGTGAACACAATTTTCACCGAATAACCTTTAGTTTTGAACAGACAAACTGCTTTTAAAGTTTAGAATAATGATGATGATTACGACGACGGAGCGTTGTATTGTTAATGTAGCTTATTTTGAGGCTACCTGTTCTAAGATCACTTCATCTTGAATACGAATTTTAACATAACGTCGAGCTTGACCGATTTTTCAACAAACAAAATAATATTGAAAACAACGTTATAATTTATTTCGTAGTGCTTGTTTAAATATTTTAAGTGATTTATTTCGATATAATGCTCAAATCAATGCCTGACATCTATTCTACCAAGATAAAGTACATAGTAACCGGTAGAGCTAGAGGTAGGCTTTGTTTGTGGTGTAGGCGCTGAGATGGTGTTTGGATGATGTGTTTAAGTATTGAAGAATTTGTTTACCTTGGCACAACATTGTCCAACGACGTTTCCCGCGGAAGCGAAAAAACGTGTTGCGGCTGCTGTATATAGGGCCTTTTCGTTGATCTATCGCAACCAGCAAAGGTTCCCGCAACTTGCACGCGAAACTAATTTGTCCTGGTATATAACATGATTTTTTCTGGTGACTTTCACAGGCTCGAACGTGGACGTGGAAAACTCGAAAATGGGTGTGTGCATCTAGACTGCAGTATATCACTGTAAGTTATATCAGTACAATATAGATGCAATATTTTAGGTTTGTAAAATAACCCCAGACTGCAGAGGGTTAGTAGTATTGATAGTTGTAAATAACGTTCTGGTCAAATTGTAAGAGATATTCGTGACAGAATCCCTACACACTAAGCTCTTCGGTAAATTTCACCGTATCTCCAACAGCTGGAACAATTCAAGTGAAATCAAACCCCGGTAACTTCGTCGGACTTTAACGGATCGATGATTTTTTACGAATACTGTAAAAATTTCCGTACTCCGTTAATTTATTTACCGAACTGTTCAGCAGTTGAGATTTCACAGGAATCCGTAAAAATAATTTAAGTGTGGTAGAGGCAACACATGTAGAAGGGTACGAAAAATTCTCGGATGTGTTCATGCAACAATCCTTGCAAAATGTAGGATGAATTCGCTAAGAATCATTAGATAAACCACTGAAAATCCCAGCTTTATTTTTCTAATAATTAATACACTATATATAATTCTATATTACCTCAATCGAATTTTCTATAAGAATTTTTTTGCTTATATGTCAAGAAATTTCTCAGTGTAGTTCCAATCTAAAAACAGCGGCATAATACTAATCAGCGGCGGCGGCTCACAGGTCAGTCCAGCTCCGACTGGGTGGGGCAGAGTGTGCCAGAATTCAATAGAGTCAGTATCATGGACGTAGCCAAGGAAGGGGGAGACGGATTCCATGTCAAATCGGTCAGTCACAGAACTCGACCATCTTCGATTTGGATTAAATTTTGCACATGTTTTTGATATGGTAGAATAAGTGTTTTCCATAGAAAAATTGATCATTTTGACTCAAGCGTAACTTTTGAAAATGGCTTATAAATATTTGCATGCAACTTATTTGAAAAATTCTAACTCCGAAACTGTTGATTTTAGAGAAAAATGTTCTATGAAGAAGTTGTAGTGAACCGTTTGGACTATAAGAAAAAAATATACACTGGAAAAATATTTCATTTATTTTCATACAAAATTCAAATATTAAATTTAAATTTTAAATTACACAAAAACCCCATTTTTAATATTTTTTTAATTTTCACCATACAATCTTGATAGTAAAAACAGGTTTGGGACAAAGTTTCATGATGGAGAAATTTTTAATAAAAAAGTTTTTCTAAGAACAACTTTTGGACGATTTTCAAAATTTTGATTTTTTGTCAAAATAAATACGTTTTGATGATACAGTAAGCATCTTGAAATGATTCTAAGCCATAATGATTATATAAATAATATCTCTAGAAGTAGCCATTTTCAAATTATTTCGAGTTTAATGCAAAAAATATTGTTTAAATATTTAAATAGGCCATTTTCATTAGTTATTCGCGTTTTTCCATTAATAATAATTCGTTTTCGAGAGTAAAGACCATATTTCTTTACATTTACTTATTTTTCTTGATGGAGAATCACGAATAACTAATGAAAATGGCCTATTTTAATATTTAAATAATATTTTTTGCATTAAACTCGATATAATTCACAAATGGCTACTTCTAGAGAAATTATTCATATATCCATTTTGGCTTAGAATCATTTCAAGTTGCTTACTGTATCATCAGAACGTATTTATTTTGACAAAATATCAAAATTTTGAAAATCTCTTTTTACTATCAAGATTATATGGTGAAAATTTAAAAAATATGTAAAATGGGGTTTTTGTGTGATTTAAAATTTAAGTTTTATTATTGAATTTTTTATGAAAATTAATAAAATATTTTTTCAGTGTATATTTTTTTCTTATAGTCCAAACGGTTCACTACACTTCTTCATAGAACATTTTTCTCTAAAATCAACAGTTTCAGAGTTAGAATTTTTCAAATAAGTTGCATGCAAAAATTCATAGGCCATTTTCAAATGTTACTCTTGAGTCGAAATGATCAAATTTTCTATGGAAAACGCTTATTCTATCATATCAAAAACATGTGCAAAATTTAATCCGAATCGAAGACTATCGAGGTCGATTTTTATTGTTTTCGACTCATTCTGGATGGAATTCGTCGGGAGGGGGAGTGACCTCCACCAAAAATTATCAGTATACACAACCGACTTCAAATTTTAAACTATGAAGGAAATCCACCCTCATTTTTCTTTCGCAGTTTGCAAAGTGTAGTTAAAGTGGATTTATGTAGTGCTTCCTTTCCAGGATTTGCTTTTAGTTTTTCCTCCGGATAATTTTCATTATTCAAGGAGTTTTTCTAGAAATACTGTTTTAAATTGTTGTCTGACAAGAACATAAATTGACGATGATTCTAAAAAATATCCATTTTAGATGATCTCTAAAGTCTCATTTTCAAGCAAAATAGTATCGAAAATCAATATTCTGTTAGCTTGCAGTTAATTCGAGGCTATAAAGCAACCTTCACAGACTGTTACGCGATTTTTCCTCCAGGAATTTCTTCTCAGATTCCTCGAGGAAAAAAAGGAATTTTCCTCCATGGATTCCATCTGGAATACTTCCAGAGACTCCTCCAGGCACCTCTCCAGAAATTCCTGAAAATATTTTCAGGAATTCCTTTCGACATGTTTCAAGAGATGTTTACACAATGTTCATAGAACTTGCTAAAGAAATCCAACGTTACAACTTCCAGATAGTTTCACAGAAATTATTCTGAACAAATTGTCAGATATTCCAGGATCATCGTCAATAATTTTACTAATAATTCTGATTTCTCCAGTAGATCCTTCCAAGAAAATCCGCTAAGGTTTATTCCAGAGTTTTTGAAGAAACTTGTTGAAGGATGTTTCCAGCAAACCCATACAAAAATCGCCAAGGAGTTTTCACGGAAGTTTCTGGAGTTTTTTACCTAGGTCTGCCAATACGTTGTCTTTTCCTGGAATATACGTTATACTAAAATCATACTCTTCCAGTGCTAACCTGAATTTAGTTAGCCTACTAGAAGGTTCCTTCATTGAAAACAAATAGACTAATGGTCTGTGGTCTGTTTCCAAATCAAACTTTCTTCCATACAGATATGGTCTGAAATGCTTGATCGCCCAAACTACAGCCAATAGTTCCTTTTCAATAGTTCCATAATTTAATTCTGATTTGTTCAGTGCTCTGGATGCATATGCTACTGGTCTTCCGTTTTTTCGGTTAGACAGCACTGCTCCCAAAGCATACCCTGACGCATCAGTTTGCAATTTAGAAGAATTTTCAAAATCCGGGTAATCCAAAATTGGTGGGTTAACAAAATTAGTTTTCAATATTTCGAAGCTTTGTTGACATTCTGGTATCCATTCAAATACTACACCTTTCCTTGTCAACTGATTCAATGGAATACAAATCCTTGAAAAATCTTTTATGTGCTTTCGATAGTAGTTGGCGAAAGCAACAAAACGTTTAACTTCATCGGCTGTTTTAGGTACAGGCCAATTTTTTATACTTTCTATCTTCGAAGAATCAGGTCGAACTCCTTCTTCCGATATGAAATGTCCCAAATAAAGCAACTCTTGCTGCAAAAAATTGCACTTAGCGGGATTTAATTTAAGATTAACTCCCCTAAGTCTTTCAAAAATAGCAATAAGGTTTTTATTGTGTTCTTCTAGTGTCTTGCCAAAAAACTATTATATCGTCTAGATAAACTAAACATTTTTCCATATTCAGTCCCGACATCGCGACTGTCATTAATCTTGAAAAAGTTGAGGGACTAATTTTTAATCCCATTGGCAGCCTGGTCATTTGAAATTGACCAGTGGCTGTTGAAAAAGCTGTTATAGGTCTACTTTTAGGATCTATCTCACATTGATAGTATCCCTGCGAGAGATCCAAGTGCTTGAAGTACTTGGCCCCTGCCAGAGAATCTATAATGTCTTCGATATTTCCTAATTCAAACCTATCATCTTGAAGGGAATTGTTTACCTTTCGGTAATCAATTACCATCCTCCATTTTTTTTTGTCATCGCATGACTTTTTGGGTACGAGGAGCACCGGGCTATTCCATTCGGAACGGGCTTCCTCTATTATACCACTGTCAGTCATATTTTTAATTTGTTTGGCAATTTCTTCTTTTTGTGATTGTGGCAACCGGTATGGTTTTGTGTATACTGGTTGCGTATTTTGCTTAACGGCAATCGATGGTGATAAAATTTTGGTTACCGATAGCTTATCGTCTGATAGACAAAATATATCGTTGTACTTCAGACAAATTTTTCGAAGCGTGGCTTTTTCCTCACGAGATAAATGATTAATTTTTAATTCCTTTAACAATTTTTCAGCTCTATTCGAGTCAGTTTTGACATCATCAAGTTGAATTATATTATATTGATCAAGCTTTTCCATTTTTGGTTGCAGTTCATGCAAAAGAACTGTTTTTCTTGATACATTTAAAATTTTTACTGGGATCTTCCCATTGTTAGGTTTTACAATTGAATTAGCTATAAAAACGTATGGTTTGACTTCCTCACTTAATAACACCTGAGGTTCGTTTACATTTACCTCTACAAATGCTGTGATTTCCGTTCTAGCGGGTACACATATAAATGACATATTTGGTGTGTTGAATGGTATTTCAATTTTGCAATTGTTTACGTATGCAATTAGTGTTTGTTCCTTGAAGTTTAATATTGTTTCATACTTGTACAAGAAATTTTTTCCAAGCAAGGCAGGTATGCTAGGGGGTAATCCCTTGACAACATAAGCCTTGATTCCAAAAACTGTTTGTCCATAGCAAAGACAAATATTAATACTTCCTGACGACAAAGTTGAACCATTTATTCCTCTTATTTTAATTTTGTCATTTTTGTCAATTGCTGTTTCACGGGTAACAAGATGTGCTGAAATAATAGAACAACTTGCTCCACTGTCTAAAATAAATGGTACCTGTTCATTTTTGATGTTGAATGTTATCGATGGTAGCCTTTTCCCTACATTACTCACGAAAAAGCTCGATAATATTCGCAACATCTTCTTCCTGTTGTTGATTTGGTCGCTGTTGAGGTTCTTGGACAGCTACATTGGCATGTCCGTGTCTACCTCTGTTGTTGTTACCACGGTTTTGTTGTGGATAGTTGTTATTATTGTTGGGTTGTTGTCTATTTCCGGGAGGTTGCTGGTTTTGGTGGAAGCCTCTACCTCGGCCTCTGCCATAACCGAAACCTCTTGCTCTGCTTCCTCTTCTTGTCTGAAAATTAGAACTTTTTCCCCGATAGTTTCCTCTATAAAACCCTGAGGGGCCGGCATGCATCCACATAGCCGTTTCCTCCTCATTGGTGTGCACCTCCAGAGCATCACTTATCGCTCTGGTAAGTGTGCCTGGATTCCTTGCCTTGAGGAAAAATTGCGTCCTAGAGTCCTTCAAACCCTGCATGAAGTTTCGGATCGCGATGGGTTGTACGATGGCCTCAGCCGCCGCCTCATCTGCGAATGTTCCGTTGGAGACGTGAGCAGCTGCAAGCTTTGCTGCTAGCTCACCAATCTCCTTCCCGTAGTCCGTTAAAGTTTTCTTGTTTTGTTTGATCGTGGCCATTTCCGACTCAATGGCCTGCGGACTAAATTTTACAGAAAATTTAACTTTTAGAAGCCTTTTGGCTTCGGTCATGGTCACCGCCGTGTTTATTACACCGTGCGCGAGACCAGTCAATCGAGTTTTTACAAATTTCAAAATTTCGATTTCTGGAACTCCATCGTTATAATCTTTAAGGAGGTCCAGAGTTTCAAAAAAACTGGAAAGCTTTTCAGCTTCCCCGTTGAATTTATCTACCAGCTTTAGGGCAGTGCCCAAATCTAGTTTTGGAGCCATCTTGGGTAAGGTTTCTTCCCCGTCTGATGATTCCGAGTGGTCCTCCTCTGAGTCTGATTCTTCACTAATAATCTTTTGAATGGATAGGTCCTTTTTGTTTGAACTTTTTAATAATTTGATACAATCATTTATGATCACTCTCAGATCTCTATATTGTTTTGATAGATTTACTCTTACTTTTTTATCTTTTACTATGATTCTCAATCTATCTTTGAGTTTTAGTAATTCTTTAATCTTGCTATTTTTTTCTCTAGTCCGAAATTACATTTTTTCAAGCTAGTATGCAATCTTAAAATTGCATCTTGGATTATAAAAAATCTATCCATTCAAAAGATATCAATTTTTTAAAAAAAAATTGGTTTACTCACACATTTCTGTTTTTCTCTGTTTTGTTTATCGTTAATCTTCTTTTTTTTCTTTAGTTTTTCATGTTTTTGGTTGTTTTGATTTCGTTATCCTTGTTACCTAAAATATTTTTTTTTTGTGTAAATATGTTTTTTTTTTTTAATTTACCAGTTTATTTGGTTACTCCCCCTGCTCTGTTGTTGTTAATAATTTTCCATTGTCTGGTTGAGTTCTCGATATTCAAACAACAGCGTCTCGCGCCATCCCATCCGGGTGCTTTGTGGCTCGATTTTCGCCAATGCTGCTGCTGCAACTCCAAATACGGCCTCACCTATTTGCTGTTTGGCCTGGACTTCCTCGTAGCTAATCAATATCAGTTTCCTCGTGCAGCGTCCGTTTCTCTGCCATTGTTCATCTCTTTGCGGGGTTAGTCCGAAACGAGAACTTCTTCTTTTCGATTGGTTTATCAAGCCGATTGTTTTTCTCTGACGAGCACTTTACTGTTTCTCGATGCAACGAGTCACTGTGTACCGCGTAATCGTAAAAATCTCTTAAAATTTTAGTTTTTTGACATTTGACACGAAAAATAAAATTAACGGAGCACCAGAAAACTAGTCTTTTTCATGTTTCACTTGTTACGTTGGTTTCTCGTTTTCACTTATTAAGCTGGGAGCGTCGCCAGCCGTGCCGTACGTTCGGCAACCCGCTCAGTTTGCTGGCGGTGGCACCTGATAATACTCTTTGCCAATATGTAGCCCACGGCTACGCCAGCCATTACGCAAAGTGCAATGGTTTGTGCTACGTGGTGACCATTCGGTGCTGACGCGGTGATGGTTGGGGCGACGATTTCGTCAGCCGAAAACCAACCCATCGTTTCAGTAAGTTTTTCCCATGCGATTTAATTTGCAATTAATGTCACGCGTAATGTTCATTCTGGTACACAACTGTTACGGTGATATCGGCCTCAAACACTTCTTTTTTCAAAACTTTTCATTACACTTGAGTGTAGAATACTTTCACTTAGTGCTAAACACTAATTTATGGTCTTAATACTGGCTTAGGATCGCCATGCATTGACTGGATTAGTTTGGATAGAATGATGTTGTCCAGTCGGTGGTTCGTATATATCTCCTTTATTCAAAAATCATTTCCTTACGCTAGCCTACCTACTGAGTGGCGTGACACATACTTTCTGATGTGTAAGCATTTGGTAGTTCATCGTTCTACAACGGCTGAATGTTATGATTATCCAGCATAATATTCTGTCGTTCGACTTCTACTTCTACCGATCGCGTTCCACAGGCGTAGTCAGGGGTGTATCCGCCACACAGGCATAGCATTCAATAAATGCTTCTTGAAATCAGAGGACCATTCATTATAATTTTTAAATCTCCTAAGTACAAATGTAGTAAACATTTTCATTCGTTGCAAAAAAAACAATTGCTGAGGTTTCTAGAAAATCTATAATGATTTTGCTAAACAACGCCTCCAGGAAAGATTTTTTTAGTTATTTTACCAAGAGTCTTCCAATATTCGTCTAATCCATTGGATTAACTTTAAAGAAAAAAATAAACTTTTTTTCAATGGTATCAGAGAAATTTTTTAGCAAATTCATGTCAGCTCCTGAATAGTATTGTATTTTCTGATAAAATCCAGAATGCGATCGCAGGTCAGTTTGGAGCAGCGAACTTATTTACACAGTGAGAGAAAATTGCACAGAACAAAGTATAAAAACTCTCTTGATTTCTTGCTCAACTGGCAGCAAAATAAATGAGAATTCACATTGCTTATTCATTCATTGCCAAATCAGAGTAATGCACATTAGAATTGATGAAAATAAAACTGTTTTCAATTAAATTTCGACATTGAAGTTCGTCAATAATGACTAAGTGTGTAAGAGGTCAGTTTAGCCGTTTATTTACATCTGTTAAAGCCACCAGAAGTAATCACAGCCGCCGTCCCATTGTTTCTACTTTGACATTAGCTTCGCATCCAGAAAACTTCGGATCTCATGAGCCTCTGTACGTGCCATAAATCCTTTTGTTCTATTCACTTTTACTGTGCGCCGTGTGTTGGTGCTGTCTCGCTCTTACCCACGGGCAACTTGAAAACAGGGCGCACAGTAAAAGTCAAACGTTTTATGGCATGCATAGGCTCATGAGCAGACGCGATTACGGTTTGGTGCTGCGAAGTTAATACCATATAAAACAGGAAATTGTTTATTAATTTATAAAAAGCGCTAGGAAATAAACGCAGAATCAGTTTCAAATTTTCAACCACTGCTTGTTCTATAGTTTTTCGTGTGAGCAACTTGCTTAAAGAAGATTGCAACTGTTTTAAAACCCCAACACGTCCCCTTCTTGGGGTTGGATTTCAGAGATAATTAAGTGAGGTGATTTAAAATTGATTAGTGCCAAATCATCTCCAGTAAATCAAACATTTTTGACAAAATCAAACTGTTGTCAGTCAGTGTAGATCATGTTCATACTAGGGAACAAATAATAAAGATTTCTTCACAGGCTAAAATAGATTTTTCAATAGTTTGTCCTGTTGTGAAGAAGTTTACAAAAGAAATCCTCCCAAAGCTCACCTTTGAAACGTCTGTTCAGGATTTTCTGTGATAACTATCTACTGTACTCTGATTCTGTGAATTTCTTTCATGATTTTGTAAGAACTTAACCTGTGATTCAGTAAGATTGAGCTTGAAAAATAAAATAGCTGGTACATAATAACTTTCGTTCACGTTCAATAGATTTTTGTGTTGTGTTTTCCAAAAGTCGTTTTATATAATCGTTATCAAAGTTTTTTTTACATTTCCTTATTCCACGTCAATATGATGAAAGTTCATGTTGAGAAAAAAAAAACACGATAAACTTGATTTATGCTTAAACTAGTTTTAACGGCTATCAAAAATACAAGGAAGATATCTAAAAGATTTGACAAGTAACTATATAAATTTTAATGTTAATTTTTAAAATTAATGTGCGGGAATCATCCTGAATATCGAATAATCTTTGAAAGCGAATCAGAATTGTTTAAGTTTTTATAATTACGTTGAGAAATTTCTTTTGTAATTGTGACGCATTTGGCGCCCCCTAAAGGCCCAAACGCAATGATAGCGGAACGGCAACGGAAAGCGGAATCAGTTCGCCACAATGAACTACAACAAGCTTGTCGACCCAGTTTTTGTTCAATTTCATTCGTTGTCAGCTCAGTCGAGATGGTGTGATTCATGCTGGCGAATCGGTTCCGCATTCCGTTGCCGTTCCGCTATCATTGCGTTTGGGCCTTAAATGCTGGCGCCCTTGGCGGGTGCCAACCTGGCCAACCGCACACTACGGCACTGGGTCCACCAACATTTCGTCGGTAGAAATTTGAGAGTTTTTCTGGACAGCCTTGCACGAGTTTATCAGGGAGTGTTTTGTGAAGCCCAAGCAGGACTGTTCGTTTTTGCATCGACGGAGAAGTTTTTTTTTTTTTTCGTGAAACCCAAACACCTTGTTGATTGAACCCGGATGCTTTAGGCGTGCTGGTGACGAAATATAAGTGATTGGGATGATTTATTTGATACCTTGAATCCTGTCCACAAACGCTGGATTTCATCGGGGAATGCTTTTACTTGGACGAGCTTTACCAAGGCAGTCTTAGAACAGTTCTAGTTACTTTGCAATCCGGCAACGGAGGCAACGCTTCCGGAATTCCGTTGGTTTTTGAAACGGGAAATGTGAAAATAAAAGAAAACAGAATTCAACCACGTTCCAAGGAGCGGGACAGCCCTGGGAGGGAGGCACCGATACTACACACGAAATATAGAACAACGTTTGTTTGAACTGCAAGATAACTCCAGCTTGCCAACAATCAAGGCAGGCATGGGGAAAATCGCTAGTTTTCTTTTGTTGTGTACTTTCGATCTTTCCTGATAAACATGGAAAAAGGACCACAGTTTTCTATGCACTGAATATTAATTTTCATTGGAAAAAGTAAAACGATGCGTTTTTCAATGCTTTATATTCAATCAGTTGAAAGGTGCTCACGTGACATTACTTGCATTATGTACATGAGTTGATTTTCATCCAATATTTGTCACTTTCGATGAAATGCGAAAATGTGTTTTAATCAGTTACGCGTTTTTCCATGTTAGTCCAATGTTTGACATCTTGGCTCACGGTGACAGTTCGTGACAGCGGAGTCCCGGCTCACTATGACGTACAGAAATTTTGTATTGGTTTCTCCCCGGATAATCCAAGTAATTTTTAAATACGGGACCCACAACATACAAAACGAATTAACATAATTTATGTCGATCAGTTAAGCAATATGAATACAAAATTTCATGCAAAATGCCCTGCCCATCGTATCCTTCCAGCTTTTGTCGCCTTCTGGATACTGGTTCGCCGTAGAGTTGGGCGAGCTCGTAATTCATCCTTCGCCGCCACACACCGTTTCCTGCACACCGCCAAAGATCGTCCTAAGCACCCGACGTTCGAAGACTTCAAGTGCTTGCAAGTTCTCCTCGAGTATCACCCCCTTCATGCCCGTAGAGTACTACCGGCTTTATAAGCGTTTTTACATGGTAGGGGGGCCTTAAGATATATAGGTTCAAACCATGGTTGATTAGCACAATTTTTGAAGATTATTCCAGTGTAGGGGCAAGCTCACATCTTGTTCGAAATGATGTTATCGATAGATTTCAAAAATATAAGAAACTCATGATGATTTGAGATTTTCGAAAATGTCCCTTCTTATGAGGTTTTTAAACGAGGCATGGGGCAAGAGTGCCACTCGTGTGGGGCAAGAAGACCACCAGAGCAAAATGCCGCAAATGTTGTATATTATTATTTCCCCGCCTAAACGATAAATTCTAGAGAAAGTAAAAATAAATGTTGACTTATAGTTAAAAAGTAAGTTTACGAAATTAATTAAGTTCTCATCTTATTTGACTGTAACAATAATGGTAAAAAAAATCAGAAAATGGTTTCTGAATGTTCAAAATGGTTAATTTTGATTTTATTTGGTAGGAAACATTGATTTAATGCAATATTAAACAAGAAAAATAAAAGTTCATTTGATTTTATATGAGAAAATTGTGGTGTCCCTCTTGCCCTATAAGACATACTGTTTTTATAAATGTAAAACTTAATGCCAAAAGGACTTTTTCGGAAAAATTTCCTCACAGCTATATTAAACAATTCAAAATCATCAATACTGTGCGGAAAAATCAATATGTTTTGTATTTTTTGGGAGTCAAACCTTGTTTTCCAGTCTTATAATATTTCGCATTTTTCGCGTTGGTGAGTTAAAGACATTTTTTTATTTTTTGTACTAAACATTTTTAACTGTAATATTTACACAATCCTCAATTAGTACTCAATTTATTCTTATCCTGAGTTTAACATCAAAAAATTGATTTGAACTACGTTAAAATAGAGGTGGCACTATTGCCCTGGGTGTCGCTCTTGCCCCATGCCCCCCTAACAGTATTATCAACCCTTTCAATAGAGACGTTAACGATTTGTCGAGGAAGATGGACCAACTGACATAAGCGCTCGCTCATTGCATTCGGTTGCGATCCTGTATCTAACAAAGCTAGGGCTGTGTGCTCTTGGCCGTAGACATCGATGACTATAAGCACCACTGGCGTTGGATGACTGGAGTTGAAATGGCTTCGGGCGTTGGTACTGCGGCATCGAAGATCAAATGTTTCTGCTTCTCGCATGTAGTGATGATAGATTGGCTTTTCAGTCTTGACAAAATTAAAACCTGTTAATTTATTTTGTCCAACGTTTCGGTTCGATTGGGACCTTCCTCAGGGAATCAATTGTTACAGTTATTTCGTCAAGACTGAAAAGCCAATCTATCATCAATAAGGAACTACAGTCGTAACTACCAACAATCTCGCATGTAGGGCAGATTGGGAAGTATTTTGACGGGACTTCAGTGGCCACATTCGTATTCAATTTTGGCTGGTTGAGTTTCTTCTAAGTGGGAAGATATGCAGACGGTTTAGAAGTGGGAATTTGTGAACGATTAATCGTAATGGTTTCGAGTATACGGGCAGTAGGATATGCATTGTCCAACTTGAAATTCATCCAAAATTTGGTACAGGGCTTCGACATTGTTGTTTGGGAATATGGGATGCTTAACAGGGCTCGTATGTGCTTTTTACGGAAAATAGCAATTGACGGGCAGGACACTACTTCCTTTTCACTGGTGAACTGGTGAACAATCAAGGGCAACTAGCGAGGCGGCTTCAATCACGTGGCATCAATCACCAAAAGCCGGGAAGTATGACTAGATCCCCAGGGAGCAAACAACACTTTTCGGGTCAAATTTTTGTGAACTGGTGTAATGTCACGCGCGGAGATTGGCGCGACCAAGTAGTGACTGATTACAAACAAGTATCGCACAAAGAAAAACAAAAGCAATAAAAACTTTCGGGATTTTCCGGGAGAGGAGAATGAGTTTGTGATTCACGTGCGTTTGAGGATAACAATAGTTTGTACTAGATATAATGAAAAACAATGAATCGAATAGCAAAGTGAATTCAATATAGACTGTAGATATACATATACATAGCACTATAGTGCAGGGCCGGTTCAGCTGAAAATGAATGTCATTCGGTGAGTTAAGAGATAGAGAGATAAATAGAACATTAGTTTTAATTCTCATCAGCATCTTTGGAACAAAATCTTGGATTATTTCCGTGGGAAATCACAGAATAACTACAACGCTGATATGTTTCAAACATAATTATTGTAGGAAATCAAATTATATAATTTAAAGCATAGATGAAGGGTTGGTAAAATGAGCACCTTGAGGAAATCATCTTCTTTCTGACAGACGAACGATGAATTTGAATAGTTCTATCGCACAACCTCAAAAAAGGGGATATTATCAAAAGTAGTGACACGAATTCAGACTAAAATAACTATATTTTCACATATTTTTATCGCTAGAAAAAATGATGTAAATTTTCATTTTACCTGCACTATGTGGGTAAAATGAACAGCTGTTGGTGATAAAATGAACATCATGAGAAATACGTGAGCAAAACAAATATTTTTGAAAATTTTTGTTGCATTTCCGAAAATACATCCATAGATGTAACCGATTCAAAAAGAAATCTAAGAGTTACGTCAGCTCGTATTTTCAAACGTGGTTTTCTAAAATCTTAGTTTGCGTTTATATATTCACTTCAATAACCTTCGTATCAACTGGAATACTTTCCCAGCAAACCAGAGATCATTTAAGGATGTTAATTTCAAATTGTATAAATGTGCAGTTTACGTTGGAATTGGATATGATGCAATTTGAATGATGAAATCGTCCT
>NW_018736586.1:0-3000 GCF_002204515.2 Aedes aegypti
CCATGGAAGGAAATAAGAAAGTTTTTTCGCCGTCAGCCTCGTTTCGTGTAACTTTTCCTGGTTCCGTTCTCCCGAAATTTGTTTGCATTGATAGTGTTTTTTACCCAGTGCGCCTTTACGTGCCAAAGGTATTCAATTGTACCAACTGCAAACAGCTTGGTCATAGTGCTAGCTTTTGCGACAACAAGCCCCGTTGTGGCAAATGCAACCAAGCTCATTTGGAAGATGCTTGCACACAGGAAGCTGAAAAATGCAGCTACTGTCGTGAGGATCTTCATGACTTGCAGAAATGCCCGGCATACAAAAGGCGCATTCGAAATGAGAGTCGCTCCATTGTGAAGCGCTCCAAGAAGACATATGCGGAAATGGTTAAGTCTTTAAAAAAGTCTGCAGAAGAGTCTTCATCAGCCATCCCAGTTGGTAACTCTTTTCAAGAGTTGTCTTCCGATGAAGCGAACGACGACGAAACCGATGGGGGAGATTCTTCGGAGGTACACGCACCCGGAAAAAGGAAGTCTCCATCTTCTCCAGGACTGCGCCGTAAGGTAATGAAATCTTCCCTCAAAGGTTTGTCTAATCCCAAAGGAAGTGGGGCAAATTTGAAAATACCGAAAAACCAGGTCTTTGATGCTTCCGTCCCGTGTTGCAGCAAAGATCTGCCGCCCCTGCCTCCACCGACTAAATACACTTCGAAAAGAAGCTCTAGACAAGATAGCAAGAAAAAAGCTACTGAAGTCCCTCGCTCTTCCTCGAAAACCCCCCGGGCTAAGCGAGGACTGATAACTTTTACGGCCCTTGTGGATCGCATATGTAATGCTCTCGGAGTTTCAGACTCATTCAGAGGCATACTCGACCTTTTTCTCCCCGCAATAGAAGAATATCTCAGGGAATTGACTATCTCGTGGCCCCTCCTTGCTTCGATCATATCTTTCGATGGCTAATTCATCAAGTGAGGTACAAGATATGATCACTGTGCTACAGTGGAACTGTCATAGTCTAAAACCTAAATTAGACACATTTAAGTTTTTGCTTCACAATTCCGATTGTGATATATTTGCACTTTGTGAAACATGGCTTTCTTCCGAAGATAATCTCAACTTCTACGATTTTAACATTATTCGCCAAGATCGAGATGATAATTACGGGGGTGTGCTTTTAGGGATCAAAAAGTGCCATTCATTCTACAGAATCCCCATCCCGACTCATCCAGGCATAGAAATCGTTGCTTGCCAAATAAACGTAAAGGGTAAAGATCTTTGCGTAGCTTCTGTTTATATTCCTCCAAGAGTTTCAATAAACCGCCGTCATCTTTGGAATACAGTCTCCATGCTTTCATTCCCGGTTTTAATACTGGGTGATATGAACTCACATGGTACTGGATGGGGCGAATCTTATGACGATTATAGAGCGGCTATTTTCTATGACTTATGCGACGATTTCAACTTGAACATTTTGAACACAGGTGAAGTGACACGTATTTCATCCGACGGCAAAGAAAGTCGCATTGACCTATCTTTGGGTTCAAGTTCATTATCATTCGATTGCATGTGGAAGGTTATCGATGATCCCCATGGTAGTGATCACTTGCCCATAATAACCTCTATCAGAAATAATTGTGAAAGGTCAGAACAGTCAATTCAGGTTCCTTTTGACCTCACTAGGAATATCGATTGGCAAAAATTTGCATCAGCGGTAACTTTGGGTATCGAATCATTCAACACTCTCCCACCGTTGGATGAGTATCGATTCCTAACAGAATTGATTTATAAAAGTGCATTAGAATCACAAAAACAACGAGTTCCAAGTGCATCCTTCAAAAGACGACCAGCCACACCTGGTTGGGATGATGAATGCACTCAGTTGTATCGAGAAAAATCTAATGCCTTCAAAGCTTTTCGTAGATATGGTACCTCAGAACTTTATTTAGAGTACTCGAAGCTCGATAAAAGACTGAAGAATCTTATTAAAGCGAAGAAGCGTAGCTATTGGCGACGTTTCATCGATGGCCTCTCTCGAGAAACTTCAATGACGACGCTTTGGAGAGTGGCTCGCAACATGCGAAACCGCTCATCCTCAAATGAGAGTGACGAATACTCCAATCGTTGGATATTCAACTTCGCAAAAAAGGTCTGTCCTGATTCAGTTCCAGCTCAACCGCCATTCTGGGAAACCCAGAGAGACGATGCGTTGGACAGACCATTCACTATGCTGGAATTTTCTATGGCTCTTCTTTCATCAAACAACTCCTCTCCGGGACGCGATATGATTAAGTTCAATCTTCTTAAAAATCTCCCTGATATCGCTAAAAGACGGTTGCTTGACCTGTTCAACTCATTCATGGAACACAACATTGTTCCACCTGAATGGAGACAGGTCAAAGTAATAGCTATTCAAAAGCCTGGGAAACCAGCGTCTGATCATAATTCGTACCGCCCGATTGCTATGTTATCATGTTTAAGGAAATTGTTAGAAAAAATGATCCTATCTCGACTTGACCACTGGGTCGAATCAAACAATATGCTTTCCAGTACTCAATTTGGCTTTCGCAAGGGCAAAGGAACAAATGATTGTCTAGCGTTGCTTTCATCAGATATTCAACTAGCCTTTGCTGACAAGGAGCAATTGGCTTCGGTTTTCTTGGATATTAAGGGCGCTTTTGATTCAGTTTCCATAGAAATATTGTCAGAAAACTTGCACAATAGTGGACTTCCTGGAACATTAAATAATTTCTTGTACAATCTGTTGTCAGAAAAACACATGAGCTTCACTCTCGGTCAACTGACAACTTCCAGAATTAGCTATATGGGCCTTCCCCAAGGCTCATGTTTAAGTCCCTTGCTTTATAATTTTTATGTTAAAGATATTGACAACTGTTTGGAAGAACCATGCACGCTAAGACAACTTGCAGATGATGCTGTGGTCTCTATGAAGGGCCCACGAGCGGAAATCCTGCAAAGACCATTGCAAAATTCCCTTGATAATCTATCCACTTGGGCTAGA
>NW_018736587.1:0-2500 GCF_002204515.2 Aedes aegypti
CAATTTTATGTTACTCACAGTTTTAATTTTCTTCGTGTACTGTCCGTCGTTTGTAACTGCTTATTTGTCAATGTTTTGTGTTGTGCTGTAGATTTTTAATTATTTTAGTTCACAATAGGTTTAAACAATTCATTTTACTTACGATTTTATAAGTTTAGGATACAAAATAGAAATTTTAGTGGATTTTAACAATGGAAATAACTTTTCACGTGTTCGTCTTCTAACTTTCTGTCGTTTTGTCAAACATAGGTTTACGTATGCAAGGTACGAGGTGTCAGTTAGGTGTCAGCGAAGGTTTTAGGAATCGCCACTAGATGATAGCGAATTTGTCGGGGCGGTACTGAACGCAATAGTGGGAAACTTCATATGGAAAAATTGTATTTTTAGAGTTGATAGGCGACAGCTTTATCGCGATACTGATAGTGGTGGTCTTGGCTTGATAGACCCAACGGAAAAATGTAAAGCCCTTTTTATTTGGAATATCATTAAAAACAATGACGAGAACTGTGAAGTTGGAGAAAAATATCTTCTAAATTTTAAGCACATGTCTAAATTAACACGGAATGGAAAGGAATGGATAACACTTATACCCCAATTGGACAATGGTCTCGATTCTGTGAAACTGCTTTATCGATCGTTTCTCAGTTCACAAGGTTTCACACCTCTTGTGGAATCATTATATCCGCAAATAATTTGGGCTTCTAGATGGAAAATCTTAAGTTATTCTTATCTTCTTGCTGAAGATAAATCAACATTGTTTCAATTATTCAACGACCTAGTTGTTAATAAACTGAAAAAGGTCCAATACGGTATCGGTGGGGTTGAAAATGCCTTCTGTGAACGATGTGGATGCAACGAAATTGATAGTAATGAGCATCGTATTAAAATATGCAGCTCTTCGAAAGAAAGTGAGGGACTGGGTGTGTAGAATTATACATAACACATTGAAAGTACAATTCAATGATTTTGAAGACATCTTAAGTTGGGATTTTGATTTAGAGTGTCCTCGTCAGAAAACTGTGTCTTGGTTAGCAGTACATTATATTGCATTCTGTGTACAGAAACATCCAAAAATAAGCCTGTTTGTATTTAAAAAAAGCATAAGAGAATTCAGATGGAATCAGAAAGAAAAAGTAAAAAAAATATTTGGTGAATATTTAAATATTTGTTAACTAACTGTTTAGTATGTAATATGTAATATGTGGTTTACTTGAAGTATGTTTAATAAATAAATTGAAAAAAAAAAAAAAAAAAAAAAAAAAAAAAAAAAAAAAAAAAAAAAAAAAAAAACGCAGTGGGTTGCGTCGCGTACAATATTTTTATGTCGTAGGCGTAACTAGGATGGGTTCTCCTTGTCATGCTTTTCCAATGTAGACATGTAGACATGTAGAATCTAACAAAAATAGTCCGGTTGGAAACACCATAGTGACCTTCCCTTGTCCCCTGTTTCATTGTGTATGGTAGTTTTAAAACTTTTGTCAGCAGTACGAATTTGTGTTCACCCTGCACAGAATAATAATTCTATTAATTACAGTTAGTTACGATAAATTATGCAGCAAACTGGCAAGGTTTACCGAGTCGCCAAATAATAGCTCTATATCTGTATTTGTGGCAAATAATCCATCCGCAGTTCTAAGGAATACATCCTGGTTCAGTGCTTGTGACGTAAACGTTATACCCATACACCCATGTATTATAATACACTGCACCTTACGGTATTGATACACTTTGAGAGATATTAAAGACCACGCTACATGGTGTCAGAAGTTGGTCAGTTTTCGCGCCGCGATTTAATCGGAAAATTTCGAAAAAAAAGTCGCGGAAAGATCGAAAAAATACCGGAAAACCGTAGTTAAGGCGTCCGGTCGTGAATAGGGACCCAATTCAGCGTGAAATTTCGGCTCGAGAGCGAGGAATTCGCTGAAAATGATAGACCACCAGCAGCAGCACAGCAGGCGGCAGCGCATAACCTCTTGCAGCAGCCCGTCCAGAATTTTTTCGCTCACCCTCCAGATCGCATAAACATCCATAGTCACTCGGATAAGGCGCGTATTTGGAACGACTGGATTCAGCAGTATACGTGGTTCGAGCAAGCGTCGGGGATAAAGGATCTGCCAGCATCCCGGCAGGTGGGAATCCTGATAAACAGTCTCGGTCCGGACGTCATTGGGACATTCAAAGGTTTGCAGTTGACGGATGAGGAGCAGCAGGACCCGGAAGCGATCAAGAAAGCTTTGAGTGATGCGTACAGTCCGACAGCCAATCCGACGTACAGCACGTACGTGTTCCTTAAAACGGACCAGCAACCGGGTGAAAGCTTCGATGATTTTCTCATCAAACTGAGAGCAGCAATCCGAGACTGTGATTTTGGCACGGAACACGAAGGCATGAATATCAATGACCGCTTGCTGAAGGATAAAATCGTACTTGGGATTTCCAGTCAGAAGGTCCGGGAAAAACTATTGAGTGATCCGAAGCTGACATTAGAGAAGGCGATCCA
>NW_018736588.1:0-21262 GCF_002204515.2 Aedes aegypti
GAAGCCGACCGAATCAGTACACCACAACTACCACCACACGAAGTCGTTTTCCCTGTTCCGTTATCTGCCAGTTACGCTTAAGGGAAATGAAAAACAAGTGGAAACATACGCTTTCCTTGATGATGGGTCGTCGTCAACATTATTGGACGAGGCGATTGCAGTTCAGTTGGGGATTGAAGGAGAGCCGGACAACCTCTGGCTAGGATGGACCGGAAAGATCGGCAGACATGAAAAGAGCTCCAAAAGGGTTGGTGTAGAAATTTCTGGAACTGGTAAGCAGGAATCGTTCCAGATAAGCAACGTAAGGACAGTGCATGAGTTGGGACTTCCCAGTCAAAGTTTAAACTACAGTGAGCTCTCTATGACCTACCCGCACCTACAGGGTCTACCAGTTAGCAGTTATGCCAATGCAAAACCTAGTATTATCATCGGCATTGAACATGTACATCTCCTCACTAATCTGAAGGTTCGTGAGGGCGGAAAAAGTGATCCAGTGACAACGAAAACTCGCCTTGGCTGGTGCGTCTACGGAAGAAATTCTGGGAACGATGAATCCGTAGAACAGTTAAATCTCCACATCGAGCAAGAGATGAGTAACAGTGACCTATATGACTCGATGAAGAAGTTCTTCGCCGTCGAGGAAGCCGTTGTGACGAAGCCCATTGAATCTGAACAAAATCTACGAGCCCGAAGTATTTTGGAAGCAACAACAGTGCGCCGAGGATCTAGAGTTGAGACCGGCTTGTTGTGGCGTAAGGAGAACATCCACTTTCCAGAGAGCTACCAGATGGCGATGAGCCGACTCCGGGGACTAGAGAAACGTTTATCCAGAGACTCAGAGCTTCGAAGGAGAGTCAACGAACAGATCGACAGTTACGAACAAAAACAGTATATCGCTAAAGCATCAACAGAACAGATCGCCAGTCTGAATCCTCACCGGGTCTGGTACTTACCTCTTGGGGTAGTGATCAATCCCAAGAAGCCAAGTAAAATCCGTATGGTTTGGGATGCGGCTGCGAAAGTTGGTGGAGTTTGCTTCAACGATATGCTCCTTAAGGGCCCGGATCTTCTAGTGTCTCTTATGGAGGTTCTGTTGCAATTCCGACAAGGGAAGATTGCTGTTTGCTCTGATATCCGGGAAATGTTTTTACGTATTCTCATCCGAGATGAAGACAAATGGTCACAGTGTTTTCTTTGGAGAAGCAGTCCTGAAGACGATGTGCAAGTTTACGTGATCAACGTTGCAATGTTCGGTGCCACGAGCTCTCCATGCACAGCGCAGTTTGTAAAGAATTGGAACGCATCCGATTACAGTGATCAGTACCCCAGGGCAGTAGAAGCAGTAACTAAGAACCACTACGTGGATGATTTCCTCGATAGCGTCAATTCGGTAGAAGAAGCAGTAGAGCTGGTGAAACAAGTACAAGACATTCACGCAGCAGCCGGTTTCCAATTCGGAAAAGTACTGTCCAACAATCAGGAGGTACTAGACCGACTAGGAGAAGCGAGTTCGGAGACCAGTAAGCAACTTCCTCTCGACAAAGACGCAGCCTATGAACGAGTGCTGGGTGTGACGTGGATTCCATCTGAGGATACATTTACATTCAGTCAGCACGGAGTAGAGGAAGTGTTAAGCATCGAGTCGGCGATTCCAACAAAACGGCAGGTGCTGCGTATCGTTATGAAACTGTACGACCCCCTAGGATTCGTCGCGCACTTTGTTGTGCAGGGGAAAATACTGATGCAGGAGATTTGGCGCACTGGCACGAACTGGGATGAACCAATCTCAGAACAGTTACACGAGCTGTGGACTAGGTGGATCGAACAGTACCGAAAGATCAACGAAGTGAGTGTTCCCCGTTGTTTCTTCGGAAAATTCTGGCCGCAGCAAGTCAGTGATATCCAGATTCACCTCTTCACGGACGCAAGTGTGTCTGCGTGTGCATGCGTGGCTTATTTGAGAGTGACAGCGGACGGAGAGAATCAGTGTTCATTAATAGCTGCAAAAACCAAAGTAGCACCGCTCCGTACGCTCTCCATTCCACGCTTGGAATTGCAAGCAGCTACACACTTAAATTATTTTACGGATTCCTGTAAAATTCTCAACAGCTGAACAGTTCGGTGAAATAAATTAACGGAGTACGGTAAATTTTTACAGTATCCCGTTAAAAATCACCGGAATCCGTAAAATTTCGACGGAATTACGGTGTTTTATTTCACCGAACTGTACAGCTGTTGAGATTACGGTGAAATTCACCGTAAGAGCTTAGTGTGTATGATGGGTTCACGCCTGTTACAGAATATCTGCTCGGCGCTTACAGTTAACATCCAAAGACGTTTCCTATGGACAGATTCGGCCACAGTTCTTGCGTGGCTTCGCTCTGACAGTCGTCGTTACCACCAATTCGTTTCCTTCCGTGTCGGCGAAATTCTGTCACTTACTAGTGTGGATGAATGGCGCTACGTACCCTCTCGTGAAAATGTAGCAGACGATGCGACAAAATGGAGCGCAGGTCCATCATTCGATCCAGACTGTCGTTGGTATCAAGGTCCAGCATTCTTGCAAGATCCAGAGAGTCAATGGCCAACGGAACGATCAGAAGTTACTGTGGAAACAGACGCTACATGTGAAGATATACGCTTCGTTTCAGTCCATCGCACAGTGGAGGAAGTGATAGATGTACAGCGTTTCTCAAACTGGAACAGACTACTACGTGCAGTAGCATACGTTCATCGAGCAGTAACAGTATGGAAACATTCGTCAAACGAGAGAATGCCAATCAAAATATTAAGTCAAAGCGAGTTTGTAAAGGCAGAGGAAACACTGTGGCGTCAAGCGCAAGCAGAGGCATTTATTGAAGAAATTAATCTGTTAAACGAAGGTCAAAGTGTGGCGAAAGGAAGTGCGATTCGTGCGCTGTCCCCATTTTTAGACGATCATGGGGTCTTACGGGTTGGGGGCAGAATCGAGAATGCCCCAAACATCCCTTATGAAGCGAAGCACCCAGTAGTGCTGCCAAGAAACCATAAAATCACGGATCTCATCGTACCGTAAAACGGGGTAACTTTGATAATGCGGGTAACTTTGATAGTGCGAGACCCACAACATATTAAACGAAATAACGAAGTTTCTGTTAATCAGTTAAGCAAAACAAATGCAAAAGTAAAGAGTATTAGTATGACACTTCATGTCAAAGCTATTTTCATTGGAATCAAGTGCATTTGAGGCTTTTTATACGAATATTAAAAATTGACACAATTTTATCATTTTCGAAACGCTTACAAACAATCTGTTCTACGATCACTATTTGATGTAGTTTTGAATAGTTGGCCACTTATCTTTGACAGCCTAGTTATCATAGAACTTGAATATGGTCTCAAATCTCTTAGCGAATAGCATTTTCACAAACTGGGATCATTTTTGTAATCTAAGTCAGAAATTTCCATATAACGTTAAACGCCTAGAGGTATGCAATGCCCTACAAATGTTGATTATTCATTCAATTTTGTTCGATTCATACTCCATTATCAAAGTTACCCCAAAACAGAAAACCAACTTTCGATTATATGAAAAATTGCATATCCATTCATAATAAATCTTTTGGCAATCTATCGACTGCAATCGATAGCTAGGATGCCAGTACTTGTTTTAAAAATATAAATTATTATTCTTTGAAACAGCATGCATAAATATTCAAGTTTTCTTCGAAAAAACTATCAAAGTTACCCCGTTTTACGGTACTCAGTTTTCACCAGCGTTTCCTTCACGCCAACAGTGAAACAGTTTGTAACGAACTGAGGCAGCAGTTCTACATCCCGAGGATGCGAACAGTTGTGAGGAGCGTATGTCGCAGTTGTCAGTACTGTAAGATTAAAAGGGCAACTCCAGCACCATCGTTGATGGGACCGCTTCCAAAGGTTCGTCTGACTCCGTTCATTCGGCCGTTTACGTATGTAGGCGTGGACTATATGGGTCACTTCGAAGTGAAAGTCGGACGCAGTATTGTCAAGCGGTGGATATGTCTGTTCACCTGCCTTACAGTTAGAGCAGTTCATTTGGAACTAGCACACAGTCTGTCTACTAAATCCTGTGTGATGGCATTCAGAAGATTCGTAAACCGACGAGGAGCTCCACTCGAGGTCTTTTCAGACAATGGCACCAACTTTGTGGGTGCCAACCGTCAGTTAACAGAAGAGATGCAAAGGATTAAGGCTATTAACGAAGATTGTGCATCTACCTTCACCAATGCTTGCACGCAGTGGCACTTCAACGTTCCTGCTGCCCCCCACATGGGAGGACCATGGGAGAGGATGGTTAAGTCAGTGAAAGTGGCTATGGCAGCTATTTCGGACAGTCCACACCATCCCAGCGATGAGGTGTTTGAAACGATAATGCTGGAAGCTGAAGGGATTGTAAACTGTCGTCCTCTCACTTACGTTCCGTTGGATGCAGCTGATCAAGAAGCGCTAACTCCAAACCACTTCTTGCTGTACGGTACGAGTGGAGTCAAGCAACCAACAGTTACAGTTGATCAGCCAGTAACTCTCCGAGACAGCTGGGCAATCGGTAAGAATATCATGGACGAATTTTGGCGCCGATGGGTGTTGGAGTATCTGCCGATGCTGACAAGAAGGACAAAGTGGTTTGAGAACGTGAAGCCGTTAGAGCCGGGCGATTTGGTTGTGATAATCGACGAGAAGATCCGTAACAGTTGGGGAAGAGGACGGATCCTGGAAGTCTTTCCGGACAAATCTGGCCAAGTGCGACGTGCAGTTGTACAAACAGCTCGAGGAGTATTCGCCAGACCTGCTGTTAAACTGGCAGTTCTGGACGTTGCAGGTGATAGGACGAAGCCGGAGGAAGTTGCTCCGGAAACGGAAGTGGTTCACGGGTCGGGGAATGTTACCGGCAACACGGTTGACCGCGAAACGGTTGTGAGACCACTGTCGGATCCCTCGCAACTGAGCGGTAACCGCCGAGTGGAATGACAGATCGGAGAAAAACAATATTTGCGTCAAAAAGAAACAGCAAAAGCATTAGTTAGCAGTTCTTTCTTAACAATAAAGTATAATTATCAAGTGAATTCCATAACTGATTGTATTTGTAAGTGAAATTTAATAGTTGTACATGTCGTGTAAACTGATCGAATTTGTTCCTTTAGATAGCACAGTGAATCAATCACGAAAATCCCACGCAGTAAGTGGAGAGTCGGTAGTTAACTGAGGTATGTCTGTCAGGGACCGTGAATCTATTCTTTGCCAATTTGAGATAACCTAAAATACCCACGTGAATTAGTTGTAACAGTTACTGTAATATTTGTACATGTAGGACAGTATTTGACGGTGTAACAGTTGAACGAATCAGCGAAGAATCATAATAATTTGTAATAATTAATTTAATAAATTACAGCTTTGAAGCTGCTAAGTCGGCAACTGCAAGGAACGGTGTTTGTTCTGACTATCGAGAACACCTACCAAGATCATTGTAAGGAATGAATTGACACCTTTTGCACTACAGCTTTTACGAGACGTTCGTGCTCAACAAGAAAATCTTAGCCTAAAATACGTTTGGGTAGGTCAATGTGGATCTATTTTAGTCAAAGATGAGGAAGGATCTAAAATTGAGATAGTTAAAAGCTATGAAGATTTGACTTATCTTATTCGTTGCCATAGAGCTTCAAAAAAAACGAAGAAATCTGATCTTTACAAAACAAAACAGATGTAAAACTCAAACAGTGCCTGTGAAATTTGTTAACTTGTTAAAAAATTGTGTAAATGGATAATACAACTAATTATTTCCACCACGATATTGAAGATTTCAAAAAATGCCCTGTAGGAGCAGATGAAAATAAATTGCGTATTCTGCAGTGGAATGTAAGAGGTATTAATGATATGAACAAATTTGATTCTGTTTTGCAAATTTTGGAATTGTGTGAGTGTTCGTTTGATGTTATTGTCCTCGGTGAAACGTGGATTAATAGTTTTAATTGCTCGTTGTATAAAATTGAAGGATATGATAGCTATTTTTCCTGCAGAAGTCAATCAAACGGTGGCCTTGCTATTTTTGTTAAAAATAATTTAGCTCAAAAAGTTGTCAAAAATATTAATGATGATGGATACCATCACATTCACGTCGAACTGGAGATCAGAGAGCTATATTATGATATTCACGGCTTATACCGTCCGCCATCCTACGATTTTTCCAATTTTTATGAGAAAGTTGAGAATATTTTAGCTTTGTGTAATTGTAATCGTTGCTGCATGATTGTTGGGGATGTGAATGTACCTGTAAACAGTGCTAGTAATAATGTTGTGATTAGATATAAAACACTTCTAGAATCTTATGGTTTTGTTTGTTCTAATACCCATGTCACTAGACCGATTAGTAATAATATTTTAGACCATTCAATTTGTAAATTAGATGATGTAGGAAGATTGAGAAACGATACAATTGAAAACGAGGTTAGTGATCACTCAATAATCATTTCCTCTTTGGAATTGCCACTGAAAAAATGTAGTCCTGCTAAAAAAACGTGCAGTTAACCAGCGTCAGCTTCAATCGGAATTTCATACCTTCCTTAACAACATTGCCGATTTCGATAACGTAGATAGCTGTTTAGAAAATATTATTGGAAAATACAACACGTTAGTCTCTGAATGTTCAAGAACAGTCTATAAAAATGCTACTGTCAAGAGTTCTTTTTGTCCCTGGATGTCTTTCGATTTATGGACTCTAATCAAATTAAAACATAATTACCTAAAACGAGTTAAGAGAAAATGCTGCAGCATGTCTCCAAAAAAGTAGATGCTGAGAAAACGCGTAGCAAACAAAAATATTACGAGTCTCTTTTAAATAACACGCCTCATAGTAAATTTTGGAGAAATCTTAAACAAATTTTAGGGAACAAACCGGATGAAAATAATATTGAATTATCCTCTGATGGAAGGAAAGTTACTGACAGTCATGAAATAGCTAATGAGTTCAATAATTATTTTTCTACAATTGGTCATAATCTGGCAACTAATATCAAAAAAAGTTCTAACATTCCATCAATAAATGCTCGACGTGTTTCAGAGTCGATCTATTTGCGTCCAGCATCTTTCAATGAAGTTCTTTTGATTATCGATGATCTTAAAACTAACAAAGCATGCGGCCCTGATAAAATTCCAGTAAAAATTATCAAAAATAATTGTAATGTATTTGCACATATATTTCAAACAATGTTTGATAAAATGATTGAAACTGGAAGATACCCAAATTGTCTCAAGGTAGCCAAAGTAATACCTATATTCAAATCAGGCGATTCTGCTGATGTTGGCAACTATCGCCCAATATCAACTTTGTCTGTTTTTAACAAAATCTTTGAGAAATTATTGGTGGCTAGAATATTAGATTTCTTTCATAGGCATGATGTTTTCTATAATCTACAATATGGATTTAGACAAGGTTGCAGCACGTTAACAGCTATCACAGAATTAGTTGATAATATAATAAATGAACTTGACAGCAAGAAAATCGTTGGTGCTCTCTTTTTGGACCTCAAGAAGGCGTTTGATACGCTTAATCACAGGATTCTTTTGGAAAAGCTCGAAATGAACGGTATTCGTGGTGTGGCAAAGCGTATAATTCAAAGTTATCTGGAGAACCGCAAGCAATTTGTTTTTGTTAATGGCGTTCAAAGTTCACTTAAACCCATTAACATAGGCGTTCCACAGGGCAGTAACATAGGACCAATCCTGTTTCTCATCTACATTAACGATTTAGGAAACTTGCAGTTACATGGGGTATCCCGGTTATTTGCGGATGACACGGCACTATTTTATCCTGGTTCTTCAAGTGAAACAATCATGCACCAGATGGAAGAAGATTTACATACACTATTGGCGTACTTCAGTAATAATCTGCTCTCGCTAAATTTAACAAAAACAAAGGTAATGTTTTTCCACTCTCCCAGGAAAAAAATAAATTTCAACAGCGATGTAAGGATAGGTAGGGTAAGCGTTCCCTTAGTTGTGGGTGTTCCTATAGTTGCGGTAGTGCCGTTTACACTGATTTTATTACATTAGCCACAGAACCGACACTGACAATCGACGTTTTGGCTTGTTGATACACGAAATAGTTGAAAAGAGCGTTCAAATTGCTTTAAAACTGATGAAATATCACTAAAATTGCTAAAACTCCTCTTGCTTGTACCAATAGTTGCGGTAAAGTGTTCCTATAGTGGAGGATTCCATAAGAAAACAACGGATACCGCAACTATAGGAACACAAATTAAAAATATACCGCAACTAAAGGAACAGTGTACCAATAGTGGAGGTATTATTTTTCACTGACATGCCGTGGATTACTGCGATGAAATCATATTACTCATGAAGTCAATGGTCGTTACTTCCTGTTACAACATTTACATGTATATTAATTGCGTGTTTTGAATTTAGGCGGTTAAATGAAGTTCAATCGTGCATAGTACCTCCACTATTGGTACATCTACCCTACATCTATAATAGAACGAGTCGAATACTTCAAATACTTAGGAATATCGTTAGATAAAACTTTGTCCTGGAAAAACCATATTGCATGTATAGAAAAAAAGGTCGCTTCTCTATGTGGCATTATGCGTCGTATTTCTACTTTGATAACAAGAAAGGCCCTTTTAGCTTTTTATTACGCCTACATACATTCTCAGCTTAACTACTTGGTTTCTGTTTGGGGAAGAGCATGTATTTCAAACTTAAAGAAACTGCAAGTACTACAAAATAGGTGTTAAAAAATAATTTTCAAAAGGCCACTTCTCTTCTCAACTTATTTGTTGTATTCCGATAATTCACACAATATTCTACCTCTGGTAGCCCTATGCGATTTACAAACCGATCAGTTAGTTTTTGACGTCCTACATAACAGTGTTATGCATCACAATATACAGTTTCCTCAAGTTGCAAACATTTATGGAACAAGACAGGCAAACAATTTGCAAATAGTAAGAGCCACTACTAGTTTTGCTCAAAAAAGAATTAAATTTATCGGTCCACTAAAATACAATCAGCTTCCTGTTGATTTGAAACAGCTAACAAGTCGTGAAATATTCAAAGTGAAATTGAAAAGTTTTTTGAAATCCCAACTGAGTGAATATCAATTATGATCACAAAATCAATTGTTAAACCAACTTTCGTTTAATTTTTTTTATTATATATTTATGTAGTTTCTGTATTAATGTAGTTTTTGTAAATCCCTTAAAAGGAAAATGTTCCACTGGGATATAACATTTGTTTTCTTTTATTTATAACTATCCTATTATTGGCTTGTTAAATTTTGTATGAATAATTCTAAGCATTTACATATAACAATCCTTATTTTTCAGTCCAGTTTCATGCTTAGATAAGTTTGTGTCCACTACCAGGGGAGCTTTTTGGTGTGGGGGATAGCGGAGGGTAAAAAAAAACATATTAACATATATTTTTTCCTTTATTTAATCAATGTTATCAGAGTGTCCGGATATTGATACCGTCCGGATTTTGATTCACCACGGTATTTCCCGCATTTAGAGCCTTCAATGACACTCATGATTTAGACAATTCGTGCACCCAACATAGGATACTTGATGTGATTCACGTTTTTGAACTACTGTACTGGGAGAGCCACGTGATTTTCGCGAAAATTCAAGCCTACTACTATTACCATTCCCAGCACTGGTTTTATGGTTCAGACATCTAATGGTGGAATTGAAAAAAAATGGACAATCGTAAATAGTTCCAACGAATGTAATATTTTATGAAACATCATACAACTTTACAATTTTACACGCGTAATGAGTTTATTAATGCTATGTGTATGTTATGGGCCTTCCTTAGCCGAGTGGTTAGAGTCTGCGGCTACAAAGCAAGGCCATGTTGAAGGTGTCAGGGTTCGATTCCCGGTCGGTCCAGGATCTTTTCGTAATGGAAATTTCCTTGACTTTCCTGGGCAAAGAGTATCATCGTACCTGCCACACGATATACGAATGCGAAAATTGCAACTCTGGGAAAGAAAGCTCTCAGTTAATAACTGTGTAAGTGCTCATAAGAATACTAAGCTGAGAAGCAGGCTCTGTCCTAGTGAAGACGTTAATGCCAAAAGAAGAAGAAGAGGATGTATGTTGTGAGCAGTTCGTCCTCTTCACCATTCAAAGGACGACCAATCCATCTCAAATTATTCAAAAAAATATTTGGATCTATTAGAATAACAAAATCCAATAATTATTTTCCTTTGGTATATCTTTGACATCAATGAATTCAAAGTAAAAAAAACTTAAAGATTTTGGCATGCACTTCGTAATTAAAGTTGATTGGTTAGGCAAGAAAATGCCCATGAGTTTGTTGTAATTTGGAGGAATTGTTTTTATCGAAAGTCATACGTTATATGTGTAACGTTTGTTTATTAACGTTCCGAATATCATGAATCAAAAGAGTTTTTTTGCATAGTATTTTCAATGTTTTACTAAACTGAATAAATATTACGCTCTACCTGCTACCATCCATTTTAAAAACATCGCAGCTCACCCATATTCCATCCCTTTTTATCTCTGTTGATGCACTCGTTGCCTATGTGTTTGTACGCTTCCGCTTGACTGGCTTTCAGTCCTGCTGATACGGCCACTGGTACAATGGCAGAAGGCATCGCCACCGAGTCGTAAAAGTACCAAATTTATGATTGGGTTGTGTTGGATTTTCTTGAAATCACGCACCTTCATGCACGCCCACGGAGCCATCCATGATCGAATTAAGTGTCTCCGTTCGTTGAGGCTGACAAGTTAAAAGGTTTAACTGGCGGCAAAAAGTGGGCATACAACGACGTTAGAGGATGGGTTTTGGACGGCATGACCGTTGTTGGCAGGACTGTATCCAGTGAAATGTGAGTGTGTTTAGGTTAGATTTTATGGCCGGGTAATAGCAAGAGCTCGCACTTCAGAAACGTTATTGGAAATCGTTGAACCGTTTACTGTAAGAAGTGTGTTTTTTGTTTGAGATTTTGTTATGGCATCATGATGTTTTTAAAATATTGTTCTTCAATGGTTATATAACCATATAACAATGGAATGTAAATCCATTGTAAAGTGATAAATTGTATACACTCCCGTGCAAAAGTTTGGATTCACCCCCTTAGAAACATACAAAAACCAATATGCTGTAGGTTCACTGAAATATTATTTTGACAATATAAAAAACAAGATTTTTGTGCCTAGAACATTCTTTGTCATTATTGTTTCAACTTTTAAGAAGAATACTTGCTTGTAAATCTTACCACCAATGAGCTGTTCCTGAATGTCTTACTGACCCCGAATTCCCACTTGCCCCGGTGTACCTTATATTGAGTAAACTAAACTATTCAAAATATCTCTCATATAATAGTGATACTCATATTTTTTTCAATTTCATTATATTTGCAGGTGTATGAAATGTTCGTCGCTGGGTATCAATTTCAAGTGCTGTCTCCATTGTTCACCGTTCACTGGGGCTTACAGAATAAGAAAAGCAGACCGGCTTGGCGCGAACGGCAAAACAACGTGAACCGAAAATATTTTGAAATCTTCAAGAGGGAGGTTTTCGCTCGTTATCACAAGGATCCACTGCGTATGTTGCTGCCGAAAAAGGTTCAGAAACAGCATGGCTTGGGTGCGGGAAATGCTGGAGGTGGAGCCGCTGGAGATAACAACGGTTGATTTTATAGTTCGTGCAAAGTGATAATTAGCTTAACGAAGGCGCTATATAAATTCACATCGCTACATACTACCATTATATCATTGTAGAGTACGAACAATGTAGTGATACGAAATAATAACTCAGTACTCCATTATAGCACCTGAACTCATGCTTCTCCTGCCAAATTAGACTATTAACGAACTTAATTGCTATTGGATGCATTGTAAAGCTCTTTCGACCAATGGTCATGTTTTTATTGGCTGTCAAATTTGATTTACAATTACTATGTTTTAATTGATAGGAATATTTAATTGTCACACATCGTATCGCTAGTGCTAAACTGACTGTTCGCATGCTCATTTGTAGTCAATAAATATGCAGCCATCATTTCCAAACCACGCCGCCATTGTTGAAAGAAAGTTTATTGGGAAGCCTCTTGTGGGTTCCAACAGATACATTGTAGGAATGGGAAAAGAAATAAGTCAAAAACAAATTTTGTTATTGAAACGTTTAAGTGAAAGAGTATGTGTATATAGAGTGATTTTTAACAATGTATTTAGCAGTCAAATAAATTAATGTTGTCATTTCACAGTGAGTCTTCTGAGAGTTTGATGTTAAATATCACCGCACATTTGCTATTTGATTACATAGACGTCCACGTTCAGATGGATGTTGACTTATTTTGACATGACTGAATCACACTATTAGCTTTGAATAATGAATTCAACGTGGCCTCTAAACTGCAGCTGCCGGTGTTTGCAAGATGACATATCTGCTCACAATTGACAGGCCAATTAAATTCAATGCTTCTCCGTGCCGCGTGTTCTATTAATCAAGCGTTGGCCACCTTCGAGAATGAGCAGTTCTGGTCTCACCATGTGCGGAAGTGGCTGCTGCATCTTGTACTTTCGCTTAATGGACGCCAACCAAATTGGGTGGCTCAGTGAGACTTCCGTGGGGGCGTAGTGCCCACTTAATTTCAATCTCATAAACTCTCGGTGCAATTCCGACAGCTACCGCCAGAATGGGGTATGTTTTATATTCTAACTAAAGATCCCCTTAATGGAATTACGCAAGATAACCTTATCTTTAATTATTAGTCAATTGCACATGCAACTTTCAAATAATGACATAGTATTTATGAATAATTGTAATTCTATTTTAAGTCTCGCACAATAAATTCAAAATGTTCATTGCACAGCAAAAAAGTATTTCAAGGCTACATATGGAATAATCAAAAATTAGTTTATTGAATCAGAGAAATTTTGAGAAATCAATATCAAGTAGGAACACAAAACTTGTAGTAACTGATTTCTTTTCCCTCAGCCGGTTAAGACAACCCATAGGTATCGGACGCGACTTCCACTCACTAGATTATAGTTCAAAACGTGTTGGAACTTTTCACCTTACTAATTTCTCAAAGCGGTTCTGTCGATTGATGAACCCGATTTTAATAATAATTTAATAATATTTGCGCGGGACTGATGCATCTAAAATGCGTGATATTAAATTTTTGGCTGTGTTTCAATAAATCGTTTCATATCAAACTAACCCCGTTTAACTGTACCCATTATCCTCATCACACGAGCGATTGATGTATTCTGATAATTATTTGCGCTGCACTGTGTGTGAAAACCGTGTGCTCAGGACTGCAATCTGAACAAATGTGTATCCGTAATTAGGGGAAATGAGCGGCAACCGAACAGAATCTGAGCCCGAGTCTCACGTCTCGATGGAATTAGCACCGTTTTCCTGTTGTGATGCTTCTCTGACCGTATTGCAGTAACTCTGCGATTGGATGCATCGAAACAAAACGGAAATTATCGATATAGCTTGCATAAGATGCTATTCTGACGTAGATTTTACGAATATTGGTAACATATCCAAATAAGGTTTCAGCCCTGCAAAAGGAAAAAAATACGCAATTTTGGCAATTATTGACGGATTGCCTTCGTTTCAGGTGGTGGTTTAGCTTATATTGAGAACACTGATGAACTGTGAACATCGAGCACCCAAAGGTAAACTGTCAAAGGCTGTTTGAGTACGTCAGGAGTTGATCATCAATGTTACTTTCCTTTTCCCATCAGCCTAGATAGCGCGTAGTGTCGGTAGCGGTTGTTTCAATTGGCTTTCAAACACTACGGACTGCCTGTTCCAGTGGTAAAAGTCCACCTCACAGGTGACCTCTGCTGCGGCGTTAAGCTTACCGTGCCTAAGAATGAAAGGTCAGGGATGTCTAAACAAAACCTAACCGCAAATGGAGCCTGTGGAGTACCAAGGCGCCCTCTACAATATTATGTCCTTCCTGTGCTACCCGGAGCAATGGTGCAGTTGACCTTGTGTTTCTCCGAGATAATTGGCTGGCCTTCTTCAGTTTCATGCCTGAGGCTAATAAGGGTGGGTTATTAAAACGTTGTACTGAGTTTAAATTTTCACCTACATGGTTTCGCATTATGCGTTTCACACAGTGTATTCTATGCTTTTCGTCTTTGGCGGACTTTTAAGAGGTACCGATTTGGTTTTTTTCGCTGCTGGTCTTTTTCGTGCTGAGATTGCGAAAAGCTTAATCCTACCTAGTTTGGGTAGTGGCTACGGGTAGGGTAACTTAGATCAATCTTCAGCATAAAAGAACAGCAACGATTAATCTTTGTAGACTCATGCCAAATGGTACAGCTCAAGTGGCGCTAGCTCAAAAACCTTACTTTTGTGAGGGGATCTTTTATCTAACTTTGGAAGGCCTACACAAAAAAATCTCAATTCTTCCGAAAGAGGTGCACTTTGCGAAAAAGGACCACGTGATTAATTGAGCTTAATAGAATTCAGGTTAACTTCTGCATTCATGAGTCCTCTCATGGCGTAGGGTCAACGCGCCCTAACTAGAGATCAGGGAGTCATGAGTTCGATTCTCACTGAGAAGACGTGTAACTTTTTCGCAAATCTTCACATCAATTTGTCCATCTAATCCCATTGCAAATTATATGTAATGTTTAGCTTTTCGGTAGATATAATGAAGTTTCAAGATTTGCAGATATACTCTTCTGAACTGAGCTACAAAAAAATACACAGTATTAAAAATTCTTGTAAATTTCAACTATTTCGAATGCACATGAAGGGAATGCCAACACAGCTAAAAAAAATGTTGTAAATTTAAGTTTATTTTCATGCACATATTTGGAGCATCAAAATATACGTATATTTCAACGACCAATCTATTATTAAAATTTACTCGATCATGTAATATTCGCGCAAGTTGATAAATTAATGTTTATTCATTTAGGTTTACATTGATGCTGTAAATTTCATCAATTCGGTTTAGTATTTTTCAGTATTTTTCAGTTTACACTACATTGATATTTAAATATTTTTATCTTTGTAGAGTTCTTTTATGTGAGTGAATACAATTTGTTGTGAAAAATATCGAGTGTCCTTCGTTTATCATTTAAATTTGTTGCAACACAGGAAATATCATACAAAACATCAAACTCAAAATGTGTACTCTACTTACCTTCAAGGCTCACCATGTTGTACATTGCACTTTTTCTCCATTGTTAAAGCTGATACGAACACCCACGACCTCGCAGTCTACTCAAGTCAATAGACACAAAATGGCACTATTCCAAAACCGCTAACCTCTTCAAAAATAATTTCTCTGTGCAGTCATATTTGTAATTTATGGCCAGTGGCCCTGGGCGTTCTATTCCCTGCATCCTATCTATGGTGTACATCTTTCACCCTGTGGCACCGATGGCATCGGTTGACCACCATCGAAACTGCCATTATATTGCTGTATCCACCTCCATTATCAAACCGAGCTCCGATATCTATTCTAAAATGCTGCTGTTGCCAACCAAACGCTAGCTGCAACGAGAAGAGTCACTTCTTTTCTAACGGCAAAACCCCCATATATGCAATAGAATTGTCGAACATTGGTCGGCATAAAATATTTTCAATATGTCTGTGCGCTTGTGTACCGTTATAAATGCAATTTATGAAATGAATGTTTAGGCGCATTCCTTTAGCGGTAGCGGAATTTGATTGCAGGCTGAATTTATTGTTCCACTTTTATTTTCGACGTTTCTAAATACTTCTGTTTAATTTCATTTTTTATCCGGAGCTAGTTCGATTTCATATTATTAATGCTTACACCATTGGCAAAATCTCTGAAAGCATACATGATTTATTGGAGCAGCTATTAATTTTCTATTTTCTCAATAACTTTCTAAATAAGTTTCATTTTTTTTTTATTAAAATAAGTCCATTCAAGGCAATGCATTTTAGTAGTTACCAACCTACTATTTCTGGAAACAATGTGTTTATGTTTGTCATTCTCTGAATAAATGCTAGTCACATCGGCTGACCAGTCGTTGGAATGAACGGCATTTAACAGCGACACCGCAATATTTTCCGGCAATGAATCGGATAATAAACGTGAAGGTGAAGCTAAAGTGGTAGCTCGTTCAGAAAACGACCTAATTCACTATCAGGTACATGCATCACGGGAGCGCAATTGAAAATGGACCGTTTGACTCAATTTAAGGGTGTGCATTGCATTGATTCCATGTAAATTACGTAAGTAATCGTAATGAAAATGGGGTTTCATTGCAGCAATAGATAGACAGTTTTATAATGGTCGTATTCAAAATTACCGAAAGATGGCTTTGAAGCATATATGAAGTGATCTCTAAACGCTTTATTTATTTAAGACTAACGGAAATGAGGAGCCAACTGCAAAAGGATGTAAAAACATTTTGGTCGTTTTTGAGCTGTAATACTGAAAAACTCTATTGTTTTGAAGCTTTCCGATAACATTTTATGTTGATTTTTCCGTCGAATGGGAAAAATATCATAAATAATTAAAAAAAAAAATTCAAATCCATTTCCTTTTGACCATCTCGAATGTATACCTGTTTATTTTATGAAATGTTATATTGTTGCCTTCCAGTGTATCATAAAACTACCTTACCGAACTGTTTCAAGGCCCTTAAACGTATTCGATTGTAGCACGTAGCTTTTAAAAACGGTCTTTTTGCACAATGAAAATCCAGTTCTTATAGGAAAAACTTTATCATTTCCCAAAGATATACTTCATCCACTAGTAATTCATATACAAACCTAGTAAAAATGTTGAATTCATAAAAATGCATATGATAAATGCTCTTTTACACTTTTATTAAAGTCTTTATGTGCTTTCCAGATTTGTATCTTTATTGGTTCTCGTGGAGAACCGTTCACCGGATCATTATTGAGACGACAATGAATTGAATATCTTATTAGATATATACTTATATGAAAGAATGTTGTGTTCTATCTAACAAATATTTTGTTTTTGTCCATTGAGGATTTTTGGGAGAAGTTAATGTAGCTTTAATAGAACATGGATATATTTTTTAGTATTGTATTCGTATGTTGTCAAATCAATGCCGAAATATTTCGATTCTCGTGAAAAATTACGCTTGAATTATTTTGAAATGAACTTTTTAAGCTGCTTGTGGTTCTACGTTTCGAACACCATTTGTTTGTATAGATAGATGGGATTTCAAATAGTTTAAAAGCAAGTTCAAAAGTTCAATCAAACCCATGGCTGCTTATAAAACGAACTGTCTCGCCGTTTTATTAAAAATTCTCAATTCCCAATTGTTTTGAAGAAAGTATGTTTAACAGTAGCTTAGATAGAAAAACAAAAGCATAATGAATAGTTTAAAATAAATTTTGATTATGTCTTATGACTTACTCATCCATTAGAGTGGGACTCATTTCAACAAATCTAACGTTTTCAAAATTAACAAAAAAGGAAATGATCAGCGGCTCCAAAATACCATCCTGTAAAAAATAAGCCTTATGCAGCCCACAGACGCTCAGACGGTTTGACCAACATTGACCGTATGTAATGCTGCTGGATGAACCAATTTGACAGTTTGTGAAACCGATTTGACGGTTGATAAATCGGTCGACCAAAATCAAACGAGTTTGATTTTGCTCATACCACCGGTGGACGGAGCCAGATGTTTGATGAACTGATGAACATACTGTATGTAGGGACGTTGCACGAACATCTACGTCAGCATGTCAAATTGAAGCTTCGATGTCCCATGAACTGCCTTCGCAGATGAGTGACAAGTCAAAATGATGAAATTTTCGCAGCGTCGTCGGCATGGTGGTCTAGCAAGTGGGCGTTCTTGAGTTGTTTCTATATATTTCCCACAATGTTTAACTTATCAGCTAAAGATGATCCACCAGCAATTCTTCCTGTGATTCCTTCAAAAGTTCAATAAAGAATTCCTCCAGGGATTGTACCAGTAATTCTTACAAGGAATCTGTCAAGGGATTTCATCCGAGCAATTCAAAAGTTTCCATCAGAATTTATTGTGACGATTCCAGTAGGAGAACTCCATCAAATTTCCCTCGAGAGTTCGTCCAGCAATTACCAGAAATAAAACACGGAATGGAATTCTCCCAGAGATTCTATCGGGAGTCTCTTCAGGGATTCCATCAGGAGTTATTTCAGAGATTCCCTGGAATTCCCCCAGAGATTCCATCAGGATTTTCTCTAGGGATTCCGTCAGGAGTTTTTCTCAAGATTTCAACAGGAATTCCTCCAATGATTCTATCAGGAGTTCCTCCAATGATTTCATCAGGAGTTCCTTCAAGAATACTATATGTCCAGGGAAGTCAAGGAAATTTCCATTACGAAAAGATCCTGGACCGACCGGGAATCGAATCCAGACACTATCAGCAGGGATCCCATCAGGAGTTCCTATAAGGATTTTATCAGGAGTATCTTAAGAGCTTTCATCAGATTTCTTCTTGGGATTTCATCAGGAGTTCCTTCGGGGACTCCATCATGAATTTTTTCAGAGACTCCACCTGGAATTCCTTCAGGGATTCTATCAGGAATTCCATCAGGAATCTCATAAAGAATTCCTCCAGGGATTTCATCAGGAGTTCTTCAAGGGATTTCTTCAGGAATTCCTTCTGGAATATATTTACTAATTCTTATAAGGATTCCATCAGAAGACTCTTGGGACTCAATCAGAAGTGCCTTCTGGGCTTCCGAGTTGTTGTGGGGATTTTATCAGGAGTTCCTCCAGGGATTCCATCACGAGTATGTTCAAGAATATCTGTAGAAATTCCTCTAAAGATTCCATCAGAAGCCTCCAGGGATTCCATCATCTTCTTTAGTTCTTCTTGGGATTTCTTAGGAGTTCCTCCATGGACTTCATCAAGAATTCCTTCAGAGATTGCACCTGGAATTCCTCCAGAGACTCTAAAAGGAGTTCCTCCAGAGATTATATCAGGAGTTCTTTGAGGAATTCCATTAGAATTTCTTCTAGGAATATCATGAGGAGTTCCTCTATAGATTCTATAAGAAGTGTCATCAGGAATCATATTAGGAATTCCTTCAAGTATTGCATCAAGAGTACTCTTAGGGTTCCATCAGGAGATCAGGAGTTTTTCAAGAGTTTCCAAGAGAAGTTCCTTCAGAGATTCCACCTGGTATTCCTCCATAGATTATATAAAGTGTTCCTCCAGGAAATGCATCAGGATTTCTTTTAGGGATTGCAAAAGGAGTTCCTCTAGGGATTCCATCAGGAATTTCTTCAGGAATCTTTTCAGTTATTTCTTCAGAAATTTTAACAAGAGCTCCTATAGAGATTTCATCGTAAGTTCCTCAAGAGATTACATCAGAAGTTTCTTCAAAGATTCCAGCTAGAACTCCTCCAGGGATCACATCAGGAGTTTTTCTAGGAATTACATCAGGAGTTCTTTTAGGTTCTGTTAGGAATTTCATCAGGAAATCCTCAGGGATTTAATTAGCATTTTCTTAAGACATTCCACTTGGAATTTCTCCAGGGATTCCATCAAAAGATTCTGTAGGAATTCCATCAGGAGTTCCACCGAGTTTTTCAACAGGAATTTTTGATGGGATATCATCAGGAGTACCTTAAGGGATAACAACAGAAGTTCTTCTACGGGATAACATCAATAGTTTTTCCAGGAATTCCATTAAGAATTCTTTCAGAGATTCCACCTGCAATTCCTACAGGGTTCTTTCAGAAGTATTTTCAAAAGGATTTCATCAGAAGTTTCTTTGGAGATTAATCCTGGAATTCATCTAGAGATTATGTAAGGGGTTCCTCAGGTAATTTCATCAGGATTTCTTCTTGGGATTTCATAAGGAGTTCCGCCATACATTTAATAAGGAATACATCCAGGGATTTCATCAGGAGTTCCTATCGGGATCCCATCAGGAGCTCCTTCTGAGATTTTATTAGACGTTCCTCCAGGTATTACATCAAAAGTTCTCACAAGGGTTCCATCAGAAGTTCCTCAAGGGGTTTTTATCAGTACTTTCTCAATAGATTTCTTTGGGAGTTTCTGCAGGGTTTCCATCAGAAGTTCTTCTATGGATTCCATAAAGAATACGTTTTCGATTTTATTATGAAATCCTCCCGGGATTCCTTCAGAAGTTCTGTCGGGGGTTCTCTCTGTAATACTTCTAAAGGTTCATTCATGAATTCCGCAAGGTTTATTTTAGAAATAATTAAGGGATTCTACCAGAATTTGCTTCCATAGGTTTCTTTAGGGATTCTTCAAGATATTATTCCAGGTACTCTAAAAGGGAGTCCTCCCGGAATTCCTTAAGGGATTTTTTCCGGAATTTCTAAAGGGATTTCTCCCGGATTTAATCAGGAAGTGCTTTTCAAAATTCCTCAAGGAATTAATCTTTAAGGATTTTTTTCCGCAATATCATCAAGGATTCTCGAAGGGTTATCATGAATTCCTTCAGGTATACCTTCAGGTAGCATACATCTATTATAAGGATTTCATCACCGGAATTACTTAAGAGATTCCTTTCGGAATTTCTCAAAGAACTCCTTGCGGAATACATCTAGGGATTCCTTCCGGAATTCCTTAAGGAATCAATCCTGGAAATTCTCAAGGGATTCATCCGGATTTTTTCAAGGAATTTCTCGCGGAATATCTTCAGGGATTCATGAGGGTTTTCAGGAATTCCTCCTACAATTTCACCAGAAATTTCTTGAAAGGAATCTACCAGAATTTTTTTAAAAGGATTCCACCAAAAATTTCTTTTGATTATTTCAGTTATTGGGGAATACACCACAATATCATCCAGTGACTCTACCAGGAGTTCCTCCAGGGATTCAAAACAGGTTTTTTTTGAAGACACTGACACGTTAATGCTTCCAGCGGACGATTAAGTCCTTTGAAGGAAACACCACACCAGACAAAGGACTGACATGCAACGCCCAGTGGCACAGTTGAAGCACGTTGCTGACAAAAAGTTTTCCGGACTAAAGTGGGAATCGAACTCGCACTCCTTGACGCGATGCGGTTAAATGTTTTGGTAACACTAATCGCACGGCTACGAAGTCCACAGGAATTCCTTCCACAGGAATTCTTCAGGGATCCCTGAAGGAGTTCCTAAAGGATTCTGTAAGAAGAAATTTTTGGTAGATTCTTGAAATAATTCCTGTACAAATTCCAGGACGAATGTGTCGTAGAGTCCCTTCAGTGATACAATTCATTTCATTTATTTAGTTAACATCTTACCGATAAACACTGG
>NW_018736589.1:0-38190 GCF_002204515.2 Aedes aegypti
TACCCTTGCGACATCTCCGATGACGAGCTAAACAGCGAAACAATCACGGATTTCCCAGTCACCAAAGTCGAACGAGTCCTGAAAAGGGACGAGAGGGGAGGACTAAAACCAACACGGAACGTGAAAATCTCCGTCGAAGGAACAGAAGTACCGCGGGTTGTCAAGATTTATGGAGCCAACTTCCATCGGGAGCTTTACATCTTCCCAGTCAAACAGTGCTCGTCCTGCTGGAAGTTCGGGCACACAAAGAAAAAGTGTGCCGGAAAGCCGAAGTGTAGGACATGCGGAAAGGAGCATGATGCCAACACGTCGTGCGAAAACCCCCCGTTATGTGTCAACTGCAAGCAGAATCACGCTTCAAACAGCAGCACGTGTCCAGAGAGAGAGAAAAGGAATCACGGAAGGAGAAAGATCCTGTACGAGATACGCAACAAACGCGTCGAACCAGACAAGGGGTTGGCGCCCAACTGCTGGTTTCCAGTAACCCAAAATCGGTTTGAAGGTCTACAGGACGAATCAAACTTCCCGGGACTAGTGGACTCTACACCAGCACAACCACTATACACCGGTGCAGTCCCAAAGAGAAGCAGGATGACGGATTCGAGACGTGCAGAAAAAAGTCGAAGCAGCCCACGAGAAAACCACACCCAATCAATTCAACGAGACGCCAGAGAAGCTACAGCGCAGTAGCAAGCGGAAACTGCCACAGGGTCACGGAGGTGGAGCGAATAATAGCAAAATTGAGGCAGGACGTACTGCGTACTGGTTAGAATCGATAGTAGAAGTACAGAGAAACTTGAGTCGCCGAATACAGCAGAAAAGGACGGAGATCGAGACCGATCAAATATTAATTGATGTCAGCATGCAACTGGACAAAATCATTGAAGAAATAAGAAACCCCGCGGACGCCCAGAATAGCACAACATTATTGAACAATGGCCTATAAAACAACTAACGTAATACAACACAACATCCAAAGTGTTAGAAATACGGAAACTAGAGAAGAACTGTACGCATGCTTGACATCGAAAAACGTCCAAATAGCGATCCTCCAAGAAATTTGGTTGAGAGAAGGAGAACATTGGAATATGAAAGGATACAAACTCATCTCACGTAGACGTCCAGAAGGCTATGGCGGAGTAGGAATCCTTGTGAAAGAAGAACTAGGATACGAGGAACTTGTGCTACCAAATTTTGACCGACTAGAGGCGATTGGGGTAAAGATCACAAAAGGTATGGATCCAGTTTACTTCATATCTGCCTATCTGCCGCCAACAAGAGGTTCGTCAAACGGATGTAGGGAGGATATGACAAGCTTTTTTGAAGCGGTGGATGCATTGAACGGGGAGATAGTAATTGGAGCAGACTTCAACGCCCACCATCCCTCATGGAGCCCTGAATTCAGTGCATGCAGCCGTGGCAAAATCCTACGTAATCTTATCGACCAGTCAAAACTAATCCTACTGAATGATGGATCGCCTACGATGATAAATGCTCCGGGTGGAAAAGATTCTGCGATCGACCTCACGCTCACCTCAGCGGGTACAGCGAGAAAATCCATCTGGACCGTACAAGAAGAAGAATTCGGTAGTATTCACATGACCATCAAGTTAGAAATTACAGAGGAAATACCAAAGAGCGAGAAGACCTTCGTAAGGATTAACAACTCCAAATTGGTTGACCACCTGAATAGCATAAGACCCCAGTATATTTACTGTCCCGAAGAAATGGTCTCAGTTGTGGAAGAAGCGGTCCGAAACTCATCCTACACCTTCAAAAACAAAAAGGTAAACTTTCTCAAGCCCTGGTGGACGGAAACCATTGGGAATCTGTACGAATCAAAGAGGGAAGCGTTACGATCGTACAATCGGAGTAAAACACAGACGAACTTCATCCGACTTCAAAAGGAGAGAGCAAGGTTCAAGAGGGAGGTTAGGAGAACGAAACGAGGCTACGTCAGAGAGCTGACTGAGAAAATCGACGAGTCCACACCAAGCAGACAACTATGGAACCTCATTAAAGGGATTGACACTGCGCTGACAGGGAAACACAAGCGATTGGCAGAACTCACGCACGAGCAGGGTATGGAGTTTATGGAGTCATATTTTGGAAATAAATTCCAAGAAGTACGGTTAGTACCAACGAAGACAGACAAGAACTCGAAGGATACGAAATGGCGCTAAAGGACGACGAGATTCTACGTGTGTTGAAGAAGAGGAAAAACCATTCAGCACCTGGCCCAAATGGTCTGTCGTACGCAGTACTCAAGCAGCTAAATCCGGAAATGCAGGCGAAAATCTGCGAAATGCTTAGCAGAGTATTTGTGACTGAGGAGATACCGGAATCATGGAGAATCACCGAGGTAAGGCCAATCCCGAAGAAAAGTAGTGGTACGGATCAAATGAACAATATGCGACCCATTGCCCTGATGAACATCGAGATAAAGCTGATAAACGCCGTAGTAAAAGACAGGCTCGACGATATAACGATAATACAGCGTTTGATACCTGAATTATCGTTCGGCTTCAGAAAACACGTATCTGCTTCCACCTGTGTCAATTATGTGGTCAACTCCATCCATAATGCTAAAGAGGCGAAAAAGGAAGTCTTCGTCATTTTCCTAGACATCAGCAAAGCTTATGACTCAGTTAAAACAGAAGTACTTCTGGGAAAACTGGCAAATGCTAATATACCGAAAAAAATAGTCTCTTGGATCCACCAATACCTACGAAGTCGGCGGGTGCAATTAAAGACGGAGGGAAGTACGATTGAGATAGAGGTTTCCGAAGGACTACCGCAAGGTTGTCCTCTATCCCCCTTGCTTTTCAACCTGTATACTGCGTCATTGCACGAGCTCTCAACGGAGGACGTTGAGCTAGTGCAGTTCGCCGACGACTTTGCGGCAATAGTGACCGCAAACACAGTCGAGGAAGCCGGTGAACGGTGTAACGCTTTCTTAGCCGAAATACATGCCAGTTTGACAGCACTGAACCTGAGGGTAAGTCCACAAAAATCTGCAATAATCCCTTTCACCAGGAAACGCACTGACCATGTGAGAATTAGGCTACATGGCGAACGGATAGAACTTGCCAACACACATCCATATTTGGGTTACGTTTTGGACAGAAATCTGGCACACAGGAAGCATATCGAATCGGTTACAGACAAAGCAGGGAAGAAGCTCGGACTGATGAAAATGCTGTCCAGGAGATCCAGTGGAGCAAGTCCGGAAACTCTTCTGAAGATAGGTAACGCATTGATCCGAAGTCGCATGGAGTATGGGGCCTCCATATTTGGAAACGCAGCAGCAACGAACCTGAATAAGCTTCAAGTTCTTCAGAACGCATATATACGCAGCGCGATGAATTACCTCAACAGTACCCCTGTGCACGTGATGCTAGCCGAATCAGGACAAATCCCCATGGAACAGCGGATTGACTCGCTAAACAAAAGAGAACTCATTAGAGCCACGTGGTACAAAACACCTCTATCGAAGTTCATAAACAGTACGCTGAACAGAGAAATGGGTAACGAGTCGCATCTCACGGAGACAACCGATAAGAACATCGATCTACTATACCAAGTTCATCCTGCCGGTCGGGAGATACCCTTTCTGATGAGAATGAGATATTTCATGACGATAGATTTCCACAGGATTGTAAAAACAATTCTGTCTGAGGACCAGCCGAAAAAGGAAACTGCAAACTCAATTGTGTGGCAAACACTCTTCAGGGAAGCAATGGAAACAAAATACAAACACCACAATAAACTATATACGGACGCCTCTAAAACGACCACGGGTACGGCTTTTGCCGTATTTGACGAAACGGATTCGCATGTTATCAGCGAGGGGATAAATAATAATTTTTCCATAACAAACGCTGAGCTTTTAGGCATTCTAAAAGCGGTGGAGCTAGCTAAAAACAGGGGGTACAAAAAGACGGTTATTCTCACGGACTCGAGAAGCGCATGTGAAATGCTGCTCAACGCTAGTACCTTTGAAGAAAATTATCTGCTTGCGGAAATCTACAAGGAGTTCTACGACATGAAAGGAAGATCAGTTCAAATCCAGTGGATTCCAAGCCACAAGGGAATAGATGGCAACGAAAAGGTGGATCAAGAAGCGGTAAATAAAACAAGAGAACGTCAAACATTCTTCAATGGGATCACCATGAGTGACGCAATCATCCTTAGCAACAACGAAGTCTGGGACAGCTGGACTAAAAAGTACAAAAAGCTTTCCGATGACAAGGGCAAATGGCACTTCCAAATACTAGAAAAGCCATGCAGGAGGATTTGGAACAAAAACATGACATTGAATTCGGAGGAAGTCAAAATCATTAGCAGAATCAGAACCGGTCATTGCTTAACCAAGGATAGAAAAGCCAAATGGAAATGGGAAGATGACGAACTGTGCGAATGGTGTGAAACAACCGAGGACCTACACCATATACTATACGACTGCCCACGGTACAACCAGAGCAGAGTTGAATACCCATCACTAGAGTATATGAAACCACTCGAAACTATACTATCAGAAAAATGTGAAGAAGAGATGAAACAAATAGTAAAATTCCTGAAAGAAAATAAGATTCACATTTAAATGGAAACAAAATATCCAACAACGGTACAACTGACCACTACGAAAGTCCAAATATGACGACGGCGGCGAGATGGACCAACCAATGGTCTTAGCCTGTCGAGTACGACAAACCAAAGAAAAAAAAAAAAAAAATGCACAAGACTGGAGAATCTGACAACAGTTCAAGTTGAAAATCAATCAAGTTACTTGCTTGCTGGTAGTGATTAATGGGATACATTTTCAACGCGGAGCGCTGTTTGGTTCTCAAGTCTTGTGCTCTTGAAAATTTGGGGTGTGTCTTCGTTTTATAATCACCTTCAACAGAAGTTCATAGTTACTTGTGATAGAATTACTAGCGATTTTTTATATACAAGAGATCCTCAAGAATTACTAAAAAAAAGCTCGCGCATTTCGTGTATTCAAAACATACACATTCTACGGTGAAATATTACAAATAAGTGTGGCTAATCTTGGACTTGTAACACCCACTTCGTTGTGCCGGATCATAACCTATTGAATCTTCGGAATGGAAAACTATTTTGTTTTGGTGAAAAAAACGGAAGGTCAGTTTGAACCTATGCAATCTGTCATTGATCCTAAATCTTAATTTTAAGAAGAAAGATTTTTAATTGTATCGCAACGTCTACGGCATATGGGACAAGTGGTTTTCCAGTCAAACGAATAGGGGAAAGTGGGTCAATCTGACCGCCTTGAGGAAAAGTTGCTACAAGGGCTAACAATATTATGAAATCTTTGAATTTTTATATTTTTTCCAAAAGGGATCATGCCCAAATTAGGTCACGCTCCAAGGGGGCCCAGCCAAGCGTGAGAAGCCTTACAAAATTGTCGGAGGACTCATACAAACAACGTGACAGAGGGGGGAGGGGTCTAAAAAGTTGAAATTTAGCGTGACATAATATGTGTACCATCTCATAGTTCACAGATCAATATACTAGATCCGCACGATTTACGTTGTCTTACGAAATTCAATGATTTTTTAATATTGGTCATTTTTCGAGTCGATTTTTACCGAAAAGGAGAAATGACAGAGTGGCCATCAAATCGGGAAAAGACGGGAATTTGAGATGGTCATCAGGAAAAAAAAAACATTTTAAACAAATATTTTTGAGCTATGAATTGACAAACTGACAAAAATAAGTTAATAAGTGGGAAAACCAGGATTTTTTGGGGAATTTCGGCTACACTTAGGGAAATTATTGCGAAACAGTAATACATAGTTGAATGTCCTCTTTGTAACACAATTGTTTTCAATGAAATATTTCCGCTGCACCGCTATTAAAATGCTGCTTGAGATGATAAGTCCTTTGATTTTTAGTTATTTATAGTTATTTTGTGTAAAATTTGTCTAAACAAGGAAGCAGGACCTAAGATTGCAGAAACTTCTGCAAATATTCTTTCTGGAATACTTCCAGGAACTCCACCAGGGATGCCACCAGCAATTTTTCAATGGATGCCTAGAGGAATTTCTTCAAAATTTGGACCAAAGAATACCAGAGCAATTCAACGCTACCTCAACTAATTTCTACAATGATTACTCTGAAAAAAAAAATCTTCAGATTTCCTCCAGATATTTTTTTATTGATTCTTTCACCGATTACTCCTAGAGTTACTTCTCGGACAGGTCCTACAGAAGTTCTTCCACAAAGGTTTCTCCAGAGTTTTTAAGAAATAGGGAGTCGACGCCGGTTATGGACCCTTTGCGTATTATGGACACCCTACAGAAAAGCATAACAATAACACTCAAAACAACCTTATTCTTATTATTAATTTATTTAGTTGGTGTTACATCAATGATTTGATAAAACCTCGTTAACGATGTTACGCCAATTTACTCGGTCCATGGCTGTGCCTCTCCAACTTCGATTTTGGCCCACGTTCTCCAGATCTTGTTGCACCTGATCAAGTCACCTCGCTCGCTGTGCTCCCCGCCTTCTTGTGCCAACCGGATTCGACGCGAACACCATCTTTGCAGGATTGTTGTCCGGTAGTCTTGCAACATGCCCTGCCCAGCGCACCCTTCCGGCTTTCGCAACCTTCTGGATACTTGGTTCGCCGTAGAGCCTAGCGAGCTCGTGGTTCATTCTCCGCCGCCACACACCGTTCTCCTGCACTCCGCCAAAGATCGTCCTAAGCACCCTTCGTTCGAACACTCCAAGTGTTTGCAGGTCCTCTTCCAGCATGGTCCATGCTTCATGTCCATAGAGGACCACCGGTCTTATAAGCGTTTTGTACATGGTACATTTGGTGCGGGGGTGAATCTTTCTCGACCGCAGCTTCTTCTGGAGCCCACAGTAGGCGTGACTTCCACTGATGATGCGTCTCCGTATTTCACGACTAACGTTGTTGTCAGCCGTTAAGGCCGCACGGGACGTCATTATAATCATCCTATCCATTTGAAGAAGCAGATCTCAAGTAGCACTTAATATAGGGATGTGAAAAATTTATCACTATATTCTATATATGTGGTGCACAATCGATTAAATTTTCAGCTTCATCGGTTCACTAAAACTCGAGATTTGCTTCGGCAAAGTTTTGATGATAATTGTTAGAGTGAGACAAAAGATAGGGAAAATAACACGGTCTCCCGTGTCCCCTTAACAAGGATCCGAGGTAGACGAACTCATCAACCACCTCAAAAATATCCACGTCTATCGTAACACTGCTTCCTAGGCGGGCTCTGTCGCGCTCGGTTCCGCCTATCAGCATGTACTTTGTTTTTGACGCATTCACCACCAGGCCGACTTTTGTCGCTTCACGTTTCAGGCGGGTGTACAGGTCTGCCACCGTTCCAAATGTTCTGCCGACAATATCCATATCATCCGCGAAGCAAATAAATTGGCTGGATCTTGTGAAAATCGTACCTCGGTTATTGAACCCGGCTCTCCGCATGACACCTTCTAGCGCGATGTTGAACAGCAGGCACGAAAGTCCATCACTCTGTCGAAGTCCCCGGAGGGATTCGAACGAACTGGAATGTTGGCCCGAAATCTTCACGCTATTCTGCACACCGTCCATCGTTGCTCTTATTAGTCTTGTGAGCTTCCCGGGAAAGCTGTACTCGTCCATGATTTTACATAGCTCTTCGCGGTCGATGCTATCATAAGCCGCTTTGAAATCGATGAACAGGTGATGCGTTGGGACTTGGTATTCACGGCATTTCTGGAGGATTTGCCGTACAGTGAAGATTTGGTCCGTTGTCGAGCGGCCGTTGATGAAACCAGCTTGATAACTTCCCACAAACTCATTTGTTATTGGTGATAGACGACGGAAGATAATCTGGGATAGCACTTTGTAGGCGGCATTCAGGATCGCACGATAGTTTTCACATTCCAGTTCGTCGCCCTTCTTGTAGATGTCGCTTGAAAAACTGATTTTCGATCCGAGGCCTGGAGGGTCAAGTCCCATATACCAATATATAGAGCTCGACAAACTGAGCACATCATTCCTTGCTGTGCGCTTGAACAAGACAGTTCAGTCTTTGGCAGTCGGTAGTTTTTTTTTTGGTTTTTTCTCCCACCGCCCGAGTGGGTTTTTACCAGTGCAGTTTACTTCTGTAGTGCTATAGACCGCGCACCGTGAAGGAAGCGAACCAGATTGGCAAAGGTCAACTGGTATCGTGCCACCATTTGATTAATATTATCACCATCATCCCCCGGTGATTGGTTCCCCGCATACATCAGTGTAGCAGACCAGCAGCGGTCATCGAACGGGAACGGATAAGTATCAATTTGTATACCTACTCCACATCTATTGAATTGCTTTCGCATCTCCGAACAAACAGTGTTGAGTTCAAGGTTGTTTGTTGTTTCTCCTCTGTCTCTCTCCCGGTGCAATTTCGGTCGTATAGGGGAGTTGGGTACAAAATAGCCCACTGATTGGTTAAGTTTTTTTTCTCGATATTTTTTTTTTTGTTTATTTATTTTGCCTATTTAGGGGAGGTGTGTACAAAATAGTCCACTGATAGGTTAATTTATTTTTCTGCATTTTTTTGTTTTTTTTTATTATTATTATTTTTATTATTTGGTTGCGGTTGAATTCTTTTCCGCATGGACGAATCGGATGGAGGCGATACGCCTCCTAAAGATCTCGTTGCTCGAACGCGGTTTTATCAACCGTCTTCGGCTGGGCCTTGGGTTGTCTATTTCCGGCGCAAAAATAAGATTTTGAATGTGCTCTCGATCTCTAGAGAGCTGACGCGTAAATATCCTGGGACCGTTATTCACCAAGTGAAGCAATCCAAGCTGCGTGTAACTGCACCTAGTTACAAAGCAGCGAATGAGATTGCTCAGCATGAGGCTTTTACTGTGGAGTACTTTATCTACATACCCGCCAGAGAGGTCGAGGTGGAAGGGAAAATTATCGACGCGAGTCTGACATGTGAAGACATTAAGACTGGCAAAGGCATTTTTGAGAACCGGTCCATTCCTGATGTGGCTATACTGGATTGTAAACAATTGCAATCAGTTTCCATGGAAGGAAATAAGAAAGTGTTTTCGCCGTCAGCCTCGTTTCGTGTAACTTTTCCTGGTTCCGTTCTCCCGAAATTTGTTTGCATCGATAGTGTTTTTTACCCAGTGCGCCTATACGTGCCGAAGGTATTTAATTGTACCAACTGCAAACAGCTTGGTCATAGTGCTAGCTTTTGCGACAACAAGCCCCGTTGTGGCAAATGCAACCAAGCTCACTTGGAAGATGCTTGCACACAGGAAGCTGTAAAATGCAGCTACTGTCGTGAGGATCTTCATGACTTGCAGAAGTGCCCGGCATACAAAAGGCGCATTCGAAATGAGAGTCGCTCCATTGTGAAGCGCTCCAAGAAGACATATGCGGAAATGGTTAAATCTTTAAAAAAATCCGCAGAAGAGTCTTCATCAGCCATCCCAGTTGGTAACTCTTTTCAAGAGTTGTCTTCCGATGAAGCGAACGACGACGAAACCGATGGGGGAGATTCTTCGGAGGTACACGCACCCGGTAAAAGAAAGTCTCCATCTTCTCCGGGACTGCGCCGTAAGGTATTGAAATCTTCCCTCAGAAGTTTGCCTAATCCCAAAGGAGGTGGGGCAAATTTAAAAATCCCGAAGAAACAGGTCTTTGATGCTTCCGTTCCATGTTGCAGCAAAGATCTGCCGCCCCCGCCTCCACCGACTAAATACACTTTGAAAAGAAGCTCTAGACAAGATAGCAAGAAAAAAGCTACTGAAGTCCCTCGCTCTTCCTCGAAAACCCCCCGGGCTAAGCGAGGACTGTTAACTTTTACGGCCCTTGTGGATCGCATATGTAACGCTCTCGGAGTTTCAGACTCATTCAGAGGCATACTCGACCTTTTTCTCCCCGCAATAGAAGAGTATCTCAGGGAATTAACTATTTCGTGGCCCCTCCTTGCTTCGATCATATCTTTCGATGGCTAATTCATCAAGTGAGGTACAAGATATGATAACTGTGCTACAGTGGAACTGTCATAGTCTAAAACCTAAATTAGACACATTTAAGTTTTTGCTTCACAATTCCGATTGTGATATATTTGCACTCTGTGAAACATGGCTTTCTTCTGAAGATGATCTTAACTTCTACGATTTTAACATTATACGCCAGGATCGAGATGATAATTACGGGGGTGTGCTTTTAGGGATCAAAAAGTGCCATTCATTCTACAGAATCCCCATCCCGACTCTTCCAGGCATAGAAATCGTTGCTTGCCAAATAAACGTAAAGGGTAAAGATCTTTGCGTAGCTTCTGTTTACATTCCTCCAAGAGTTTCAATAAACCGCCGTCTTCTTTGGAATGCAGTCTCCATGCTCTCATCTCCAGTTTTAATACTGGGTGATATGAACTCACATGGTACTGGATGGGGCGAATCTTATGACGATTATAGAGCGGCTATTTTCTATGACTTATGCGACGATTTCAACTTGAACATTTTGAACACAGGTGAAGCGACACGTATTTCATCCGACGGCAAAGAAAGCCGCATTGACCTATCTTTGGGTTCAAGTTCACTATCATTCGATTGCATGTGGAAGGTCATCAATCACCCCCATGGTAGTGATCACTTGCCCATAATAACCTCTATCAGAAATAATCTTGAAAGGTCAGAACAGTCAATTCAGGTTCCTTTTGACCTCACTAGGAATATCGATTGGCAAAAATTTGCATCAGCGGTAACTTTCGGTATCGAATCATTCAACACTCTCCCACCGTTGGATGAGTATCGATTCCTAACAGAATTGATTTATAAAAGTGCATTAGAATCCCAAAAACAACGAGTTCCAAGTGCATCCTTCAAAAGACGACCAGGCACGCCTGGTTGGGATGATGAATGCACTCAGTTGTATCGAGAAAAATCTAATGCCTTCAAAGCTTTTCGTAGATATGGTACCTCAGAACTTTATTTAGAGTACTCGAAGCTCGAAAAAAGACTGAAGAATCTTATTAAAGCGAAGAAGCGTAGCTATTGGCGACGTTTCATCGATGGCCTCTCACGAGAAACTTCAATGACGACGCTTTGGAGAGTGGCTCGCAACATGCGAAACCGCTCATCCTCAAATGAGAGTGACGAATACTCCAATCGTTGGATATTCAACTTCGCAAAAAAGGTCTGTCCAGACTCAGTTCCAGCTCATCCGCCTTTTTGGGAAACTCCAAGAGACGATTCTTTGGACAGACCATTCACTATGCTGGAATTTTCTATGGCTCTTCTTTCATCAAACAACTCCTCTCCGGGACGCGATATGATTAAGTTCAATCTTCTTAAAAATCTCCCCGATATCGCTAAAAGACGGTTACTTGACCTGTTCAACTCATTCATGGAGCACAACATTGTTCCACCTGAATGGAGACAGGTCAAAGTAATAGCAATTCAAAAGCCTGGGAAACCAGCGTCTGATCATAATTCATACCGCCCGATCGCTATGTTATCATGTTTAAGGAAATTGTTCGAAAAAATGATCCTATCGCGACTCGACCACTGGGTCGAATCAAACAACATGCTTTCCAGTACACAATTTGGCTTTCGCAAGGGCAAAGGAACAAACGATTGTCTAGCGTTGCTTTCATCAGATATTCAACTAGCCTTTGCGGACAAGGAGCAATTGGCTTCGGTTTTCTTGGATATTAAGGGCGCTTTTGATTCAGTTTCCATAGAAATATTGTCAGAAAATTTGCACAATAGTGGACTACCTGGAATATTGAATAATTTCTTGTACAATCTGTTGTCAGAAAAACACATGAGCTTCACTCTCGGTCAACTGACAACTTCGAGAATTAGCTATATGGGCCTTCCCCAAGGCTCATGTCTGAGTCCCTTGCTTTATAATTTTTATGTTAAAGATATTGACAACTGTTTGGAAGAACCATGCACGCTAAGACAACTTGCAGATGATGCTGTGGTTTCTATGAAGGGCCCACGAGCGGAAATCTTGCAAAGACCATTGCAAAATTCCCTTGATAATCTATCCACTTGGGCTAGAAATTTAGGGATCGAGTTTGCTCCGCAAAAAACTCAACTGGTCGTATTTTCAAGGAAGCGGAACCCTGCCCAACTAAAGCTTAAGCTTTTGGGAACAGACATCGACCAGTCTTTGACTTCAAAATACCTTGGGGTCTGGTTTGATTCAAAAGGCACTTGGCGAACTCATATTAGGTATTTAACGGAAAAATGTCAACAAAGGATCAATTTTCTACGAACAATTACCGGAACATGGTGGGGTGCTCACCCGGAAGACCTCATAAAACTCTATAAAACAACCATTCTCTCTGTTCTAGAGTATGGCTCTTTCTGTTTTCTCTCAGCAGCAAACTGCCACTTGATTAAATTGGAACGAATTCAATATCGTTGTTTGCGTATCGCCTTAGGGTGTATGCACTCAACACATAATGCGAGCCTAGAGGTTCTGGCAGGGGTTTTACCGCTACAGAACCGATTCTGGGAGCTCTCGCTAAGAATACTTATTAAGTGTGGAGTGAGCAACACACTCGTCATCGAAAACTTTGAAGAATTGCTCAAACTGAACACTCAGTCAAAATTCATGAGAGTTTATCTCTACTACATGTCATCTGACATTAGCCTTCCATGTTATAACCCTCCACGTGTACGCTTCACCAATGACAGTTCTTCTGTTGAATATGATCTGTCCATGAAACAAGCTATTCATGGAATTCCAGATCAACTTCGATGTATAACTATTCCACGTATTTTCAACGCAAAGTTCCAGAATGTTGATTCCTACAGGAGATATTTCACTGACGGGTCTCGTATAAATGGATCCACTGGTTTCGGTGTCTTCAATGAAAATTCTTCCGCCTTCCGAAAACTTCAGGAACCTTGCACGGTTTATGTTGCTGAGCTGGCAGCAATCAACTTCGCTTTGGGGATGATCTCAAACATGCCCGCAGACCACTTCTTCATCTTTTCGGATAGTCTCAGTTCAATCGAGGCACTCCGATCGATGAAACCCGTAAAGCATGCATCTTACTTTCTTACAAAAATAAGAGAGCAGATGTGTGCACTGGTCGAAAGATCATACAAGATTACCTTTGTATGGGTCCCCTCACATTGCCTAATTTATGGCAATGAGAAGGCGGACTCTCTCGCAAAGGTGGGCGCTGAGGAAGGTGAGATTTATGATAGACGAATTTCACACGATGAATTTTTTCATTTAGTACGTCAAAGTTCTCTTCGCGGTTGGCAAAGCGATTGGCTAAATGGCCAACTGGGACGGTGGTTACATTCCATAATTCCTAGAGTTTCCTTGCGAGCCTGGTGGAAAGGTTTGGACGTAAGTCGAGATTTCATTCGCGTGATGTCAAGACTTATGTCCAACCATTACTCGCTAGATGCACATCTCCACAGGATTAACCTCGCGCTGAGCAATATTTGTAATAGGTGTGGTTCCGGTTATGATGACATCGATCACGTAGTTTGGCAGTGCCCGGATATGGACGCCTCCAGAGCGCAACTTTTGGATACCCTTGCGGCCCGAGGTAGGCAACCCTATGTTCCAGTTAGAGATGTGTTGGGCACCCGCGATCTTATTTATATGGTCGCAATTTACGATTTTCTTCGCTCGTCTTGAATAAAAGTTTAATTCTCTTGTGTTCTCTTCCCCAGTTTTTTTTTTTGTGTTTTGTCCACTTTGTGTTGGATTGAGGATCCTGGCCATCCGGCAGTCGAATACCGGCAAGAAATCGCTACCAACGCCATGAAACGAGAATCAAGATGCCACGTTATACCTCCCGGATGAGCTGCTGAGAACCCTGATTCCAATCCCTACCAAGTCCTTCCTTCAAAAATTGTGACCACTAACCTCGAGCTGCCACGAGTACCCTGGCTCCATCCCATATTAATGTTGAAAAAGCCAATTAATTGTATGTAATAAAAAATACAAAAAATGAATTTCGGCTCCGTAAAGCGTTAAACGCATTTGAGCCTCAAATAAACGAACTAGATAAAAAAAAAAAAACTGAGCACATGGCTGTGTGTGTACGTGTGTTACAAAAATGTCACCTATTTATCTCGGTCGTTTGCCAACCTTTGTCACTTTTTGCTCCAAATGAAAGCTACAACATTCCCATAAAACGCTATTGAATTTCACTGCGATCGGACATTTCGTTACTAGAAAAGATCGGACATTTCGTTACTAAGAAGTACTAGAAAAGCATATTCTAATATCTTCAGCTTTCTGCAGATTGATGAGTTTGTCATCCATTTTCGAACCAATTTTTTGTTGGCTAATGAAAGCCTTGGCATTAATTCATAATTAAATTTTCAAATTTATTTAAATTTTCATTGAAATCTGATTACTAGATACAGAGATATCAATGGAAGAATTTTGTGAAGTATTGGAAAAAGTTTATTCTAAAACATTCAACTGTTCACATTTGGATCAACTCCTCAGCTATTTTTAAACCGATTTAAGTTCATTTTTCGGTGATTTACGGCTTTGACATCATTCCCAATTATATTGCAATCGAATTGTAAGTAAAAAAATATCTTTGTTTCATTTAAAACTGCATATACATTTAAAAAAATCACTGGAGTGATAATTTTAAAACATCAGTTTTTCATTTTACGGTATTAGTTTACAGAATAATATATAAAATAGTATATAAATATGCCAAGTGTGAGCTCATACAGTGAGTCACAGTGAGAATCGTCCACCCTCATATTTTTCTTTTAAAGTTCTGTTATTACTGTATATATAAAAGCTGTGGTTTTCTAATTCATACAATTATTTGGATATTTCCATTACTTCATTGTGGCACTGTTTTTATAAGTATTAAAAACAAAACGGAATTGAAAAATAATAAAGTAAATTTGAACTTCAAATATAAGTCACAGTGAAAATCGTCCACCGATATAAATTTATAGTTGATCTAATAGAATTACCATTTTTCAGGTGTAAACCCATAAACTAGTATCGAGTAGATAAGCCTTTGTTCTTCAAAACTTCCCTGAGACGATTTGGCATAGATCGCACAAGTTTCTCAGTTTAAGTCTTAGCGTTCTTATTCCATTCAATAGTAAGCGCACTTTTCAAAGTATGTCTGCTCGTTATATGATGTTTCCTGATTTAAACGTCCAACTGATGCCACAAGTTCTCGATAACGTCGGAATTTGGAGATTGCCTCGGCAGATTGATGATTAATGGATATTTTTTTAACCAAGCTTTCGGTTTTGCCGCTGTGTGTTTCAGATTTTTATCCTGGTAGATGTAATGCCCATTTTTTTAGATAAGGTAGGGAGTTAAATTAAATGTCCATTTTTTACGCTAGGCTTTAGATTCTTCTTCAGTGAATCAAGATAGACGTATTGAGCCATGATCCCGTCGATTAAGTGTATGTTACTAACATCAGATGCTGGCATGAAGCCTCAAACCATCACGTAACTACTACCATACTTGGCAGTTTCACAAAGATTTTTCATTTTTAGGTCTTTATTCGGTTTCCGCCAAACCATAACCTTGCCGTCAGATCCGAAAATATTAAACTTGCTCTCGTCTGTAAATAGTAAATGCTTCCAGAAGTTGGATTCCTTTCCAACGTTTGTTTCTGTAAACTCCATACGACTTTTCACGTACTTCGGTGATACAAACGTCTTCCGCCTTGCAACTCGCCCATGAAACGTTATGTTTTCGAAGCACTCTACGCACAGTTTCTGGCTTTATGAGATACTTTTTTCTGATATACCTGCTTTCTGAGATACTTTATCGCTTTAATTGCGAGTTATCTTGGGCTCAGCATTGACCTGGCGAAGAAGCTAACACTCAACCGATTTATTAAAATTTTTCTTCAACGATATTTTTGGTTTTGTTTTTACTTCAATGGTCAATGTTGTAGCGATTAATTATTTACTACATGGTAGTGCGTTCTTTTCCAACAAATTTGGCGATTTTCACTTGATTTTTTGCCATTTTTGTGTAGTTTTATCCCAAGTTTTCTTATATCTGACGATGTCTGTTTATTTCATGCCGTTTTAATGGAAATACTCTAAAAAACTAAACCTTTTTTATTCTTGCATAGCAGATCGAGCTTGAATGTATGTGTGTGCGCGAGTTAATCAAATGATATGAATGAAAACTGTATAACATTACACCAAAAATCATTCATAACGGCAGGGTGGACGATTTTCACTGTGACCTTGTTATTGATTATTTTTACAAATTTGAGCTTAAATTATTCTTTTATTATTCAATGACTTGAATTGCATACAATTATCAAGACCCTTGCCGAACTAACGTAACAAGCCATTGAATTTGAATTCTTGTTCTATACATGAATAGTATGAATTACTTTTCTGGTAATGTTCAAGGTGGACGATTTTCACTGTGACTCACTGTATATCGTTTAACATTTCAACAGTTACTAATAATTATTGACAGCTTTAGTTTCTTTTGTTATATGTAATCCGTATATATGTGTACAAGACAAGTATATCAATGGATGGCAACATGCGTTTAAAGACCCTTATAAAGTTTGATATACGCCTTTTGACGAGCAGTTTCCAGGACTTTTTCACAAACTATTAAACTATTAGAAGAGGGCAGATAGAACATAGTCACAACATACTAAAGTTTAGTAATTCAGATACAAATCCATCGGTAGATTATTAAATCCATGTAATCCAGATATTTATATATCGATTCTTTCAAAAACTTATCCACAATAACTCTCCGAAATTCCTAAATTCCTTAAGGCATTATTCGATGAAACCTGTTATGGGGAGATCCCCCAGTACCGGACACTTAAGCCACTAATTTTAAAATTAAAAAATATTGGTTTTATCATATGTGATGTGATATGTCACAAACATTAAAATGGCCAGGCCCACTGTGCAGACTTAGGCTTGGAGATAATTAAAAAAAAATACGGCGATCAGTTTATCCGTATATCAGTTAATAATATGATAAACGCAAATATTTGAATTTTTAATGGAAGGAACGGGGACAACCGTTTCATTTCAGGGAGATAGATAAAATCGTTGGGAGTGGCTACACACAATGTTAATACACACTCCATGAGTTGCTTCTCCTGGGATCTTCTTCTTCTTTCTGGCATAACGTCCCAACTGGGACAGAGCCTGCTTCTCAGATTAGTGTTCTTATGAGCACTTCCACAGTTATTAACTGAGAGCTTACTATGCCAATGACCATTTTTGCATGTGTATATCGTGTGGCAGGTACGAAGATACTCTATGCCCCGGGAAGTCGAGAAAATTTCCAACCCGAAAAGATCCTCGACCGGTGGGATTCGAACCCACGACCCTCAGCTTGGTCTTGCTGAATAGCTGCGCGTTTACCGCTACGGCTATCTGGGCCCCTTGCTTCTCCTGGGATGGGACACAGGTTTTTCTCCCTTGTGCCCTGGCTCAAGAGCCTTGGCTTAAGCGCCTTTCCTCGCTCTTTGGAAAGAAATAAAGATCTACCTATTTTGCAATAAATTTAGTTGAATAATAGGAATCAACCGACTTCTGATCTTGATTCAAAAATCACATATTTAAAGAGTATATCGTAACGAAGACTCATGGAGGTTTCACTGTATATATATTAGAAGTTTCTTAAGACTTAAAATCATAATAAGAATTATTTTTGGTAGGTTTTGAGTACTTTTTCTGAAATTTTAATTCCACTAACGCATTTTTCAGTATTACAGCCAACCCTACACGAGATCATCCAAACTTTTTTGCGATATTCAAATTAGTTAATAACTAGGCTCAAATATAAGGCGATACGTCAACTTTTTAACGATTTTTTAACATTTCTACTTTTTCGTGCATATTTATGGATGTGTTGCTCTGCTCAAATATTACTCTCCATAATAGCTTTCTTTTCTTCTAATACACCATCTTGAACGGACCATTATTTCGCTTTTTTTACATTTTATGGTATTGGGTGCTGTCCGGTACTGATGGATCTCCTCCTATAAACTTTTCCAAGAATTCTTCGGTAAATCTCACCTGGGATTTTTTATTGTGTTCCTCTAGAAATTTCTCCAGCATTTCATCAAAATATTATTGCTGCGGTTCAAACACTTCACTTATAATTTCCATGGATTCCACACACCAAATTTATAATGCTGTAAACCAGCAAATTTTTGCTGATTTTTTTTGTGCTGTAAATTCAGCAATCGATCCAGCAAAACAAAATTTGCTGGATCTTTCAGCAAATCAAATTTTCATCAAGGTGACAGCTGGTTTGCTGACCATCCAGCAATATATATTTGAATTTGCTGATTAATCAGTACTTGATTATTTGTTATTCTAGTGGGATTTCTTGCTGCTTTCCAGCAATTTCGGGTCGCCAGCACCTGGCTGGTGTAAAATTTAGATATTTTTCATTTCATTACCATTGTTATGGAAATTACATAAAATGCAATTGCGTAACATGCCATAAGGATTTATTTAACAAAACCATGTTCCTGCGCCAGTGGGGAAAGGGATAAGACCTAAAGGTGGAGGCAAAGTACCGTCTGCCGTTCCGGGATTGTTGCTATCCTAGAAATGAACACTTAGGTAATTCTACAATACTTAGTATTTTAGTGAACATAGTACATACCAAATACGGTACTCCAAATGATGTAAAAATGTGGTGGTTCGTTACATTATCCTTAAAACTCAATGCCAGTTAGACCACCAAAATGAGCGGGACAGTTTTTTTTTTTGTTTTAAGTTTATCGGTTGACAAGTAAAACTGTTTGCTGGTTTTCAGCAAAAAAAAAAAAACAATTGCTGATGCATGTTCAGCAATCGTGTTTGCTTGTTTACGGCAAAATTTCAAATTGATTGCTGGTCATCAATCATCTGTCATGTAAATTACTGAAAATCAGCAATTCCGATGGTATTGACAAGTATTCAGCAAGTTATATTGCTGAATTCCAGTAAACAATTGCATAAGTACTGAATATCAGTAAAATAGTGTATTGCTGGAAGATAGTTCGAAAATTTGGTGTGCATAGATTCTTCAAAACTTTATTCAAGATTTCACATCAGTTAATTCTACAGCAATTATTACAGTTATTGCTCTGATCATTTAGAGATTAATTTCTTCAGGGATTGAGAAGAAATTTCTTACGGATTTTTCAAAATTTTCTGTAAACAAATCTGAAAAAAAATCTTGACATTTCCTTGAAGTCATCTCTGGATGATTAACTGGAAAAAAATTGAAGACATCCTTCGTTTTTTTTTGTATTTGAGATAAGTCCTAGGGGAATCAATGAATGTATCAGTGGACACCATTCTGAATAACTTGGGACTTCCTTGAAAAATGATCTTTGTAGGGATTCCTGATAGAATTTACGATGTTATTTATTCGCCATAACTAAGAACCAACCAATATGATGATCTCTTCCTTCAGCTTTGTATTCGTATTAAGAACACCAGCCATGGTAAATATAGGAGTGAAATTTCAATGAAAAATTGTGGCTTTTCTTAGCAAAATGCAAATTGAATTTTCGAAGGATCCTTGGAAGAATAACATAAGAAAATAGTAAAAATCACAAAAAAATCTCCTGAAGAGGTCTTTAAGGCGAAGTAGGCCGTCATTGAAATTTGTACGCGTCGTTGGTGATTGTTGCTTATTCATCTCACGATTTTGAATCAAAGAAAATCAGTTGGTTTTGCACTGACACAGCTGAAAAAGCATCAGCATCACGTTGGCGCGTACAGTGATACTTTTCAAGTCAATATAAGCTATCTAAAATGAGAGTTATCACTTTGAAATTGCACGCAAGTGTGCAATGTGCGTCATTGCTTTGTTGATCGTGTTTGATTCAATCGCTCTTGTTTCCGCAAAAATCGATCGTTTTTCTGCTGCTTCGATATTGTTTTGCATCATTCTGCTCCGGTTTTCCTTGTGCTTCAAGTGCAATAAGTAGTGGATTTTCACATCAACTAGCTGCTGATCATTCCCTGTTTCTTTTTTCCACTCCGAAGAGAAACCTAAACAACGATCGAACAACACCGGTGCTGCCATTTCTGATTATCGAGATATTTACACCGAACTACGCCGACCGCCTCAACACTCGCAGTGCATTTGCCATCTAGTCGTGATATTGTGAACTACCGTGGAAGATAGACGCTAGGGTTCACGAAACTTCAAAATGAGAAACCAATGCACGGCATGCAATGTTGAAATTACTGCAGAAGACATAGTTGTAAGCTGCGAAGGATTTTGCGAACAATTCCGATACTTCCATGCGAAATGCGTTGGACTATCCTATGATGAAGGATGTGCCTGCCTGCATGAAAATATATTTTGGATGTACGATACCTGCAAAGATGTCATCGCAAAGGGTCGTTGTCGGGAGGCAATGAAAGAGGTGAACAATTTCGCCATGATAACGGAATTAAATTCAATTAAAAGTGAATTGAATCGAATCAGCCAAACGGTCTTGAAAATTGAAGGAAATTTCACTGATCCGAATGAGTCTTCGAAATTACAATGTAGCCAGGAGCTTACCGGGAATACTTCTCCATTGTCGTCTACTAAGCTTGATGCAATAGTTGAAAATCACAGCCCCTCTACAGATGATAATCTGCAATTGTACGTAACGAATATTGCTAACGATGTATCTGATGATGAAGTTAAAGATATGGTGTGCGAGTCCATAGGTGCAAGAGAAGTATTGGGCATCAAACGTTTAGTTGCATATGGGACGAATATTGCAACGTTGGACTACGTTTCGTATAAAGTGACCGTCGACGCACAATTCCGGAGTACTGCAACGAAAAGTTCAAGCTGGCCCGATGGAGTAAGATGTCGCGAATTTCGAAGCTATACTCGAAGAGCTTGGAGACCGTCAACTGCTCAACAATAGATCTGAATAATTTTCATTGTGTTCCAAACTAACTGTATGAATGTTTTGACTGTTAGCATTACTTCTGTTGAATATGTTTTGATGTCTCACGTTGTTTTATTTACGTTTTTAATATCGTTTCAAATTCTGTATCATGTCTCGTTGAATCAATATTGTTTATGTTAATTTAAGTTAATTAGAAGTAGTCTGTACGAACCAATCGAAGACGAAATCAAATAAATAAATAAATAAATAAATAAATAAATAAATAAATAAAACGAATGACGGGCTACTTTGCCTTAAAGTAATATGTGGAAGAAATTTACAGTAGAACGAGCAGTAATACTTGTTGTAATGTCACGAGGAATTTCAAAAAAGTCTTAGAGATATGTCTGTTTAAATGATGAATCAAACTATCATCTCGTGGTTCCTTATTCTCTTATTGGTTATTTTTTTGCTCAAGGGTTCTCTGAAGTTCTTATTTTCAAGACTATCAGTCGCTACCAGTCTCCCTTTCCCAAAGATATCACCTACGAAAAAATGCAAATCGCAAATTATTATTTTTGACATGCAAGAAACCATCATAATAGAATAATTAATGTATAGCTCTTATATAAAATTATGATGCTCATTTGACAAAATTATTCATGTCATCCAAAAATGTATAGTGTTCTTAAAAATGACATTGATGCATCTTGCCCCGTTTACCCCACTTATGAAAACTGACTACGCATTACGCGATAAAAGATATACACAATTTATTGTTTTACAATGATTGCACTTGTGTACTTTCAGCGATTGATCAGCAGCAGTCCTGGAAACAAATCTCTGATAATAACAGCACCAATATGGAGCAAGGTCATCTGATACATCAACCTGTTGGAAATCTGCCAAAAATCGTTGCGGTTGTGTCAGCTGCCTCTCAACAACCATTAGCAGCGTGCCAGTCCAGCATGAATTCTCCACTTGTTCTGAAATCCCTTCAAAGCACTCCAGAGTTTATTACTCTTATATCAAATGTGGACCAACAATCTGCTTCGGAAATACCTTCGTTTGAAGTATCAACGGCCAATAACAGTGATGATTGCTATGGAGAGCAGGATATGATCGTTGAGTCAGTACAAGCCGAGGAGACGAAGGTTGTGATTGTACAAGGGCAAATTGAAGAGGATGATAATGACGACGAAATTTCTGTTACAAACTCTGAAAATGTATCCCCGATTAAGTCAATGAAAAGGTCTGCCAGCAACGAAAACGTGGAGTTGGTGAAAAGCAAAAGGCGGCATGCATCTACGGAAATGAAATTCCGGGCGTTTGATGTGAACTGGTCCAAAATTGGAGACCATATTCTTGAACGATTGAACTGTTTGCAAGAATACCGCAACAAAAATCCAGGAAAACATATTCCTGTGAGTACCCGGCTTTCAAAAACTGATATGACGACTCTGACCAATACGATCGTTGATCAATTGCGATGCATTGATACGGAAATACCTGCATGTACCATGGACCAGGTTGCAAAGCAAATTTAGTCAAAGTTTTCGGGACTTCAATTCATAGACGACGATGGATGTGCTAACCAGCAGAGCTATGTAGCTCTAAAGCATAAGATGATTAACAGAAACTCGTACTTGAACCGGTTCAAGAGTTCGGATGGTCCAAGCAGTTCGGTTGCTGAGGTTCGTAGAAACAAAAATGTGAAAGCCGGAACGTTGAAAGAATATTGGACGGCATCATCTTCGAGATGTGACAAAAAAATTCTGAGTGAACTTTTGAGAGATGATCCGAAGTTGCTATGTGACGAACTCCTGTTAGCTTCTCAGCCGTACGTACGATTCCGAATGGATGAGCCAAAACCGCTCAAGGAAATTATTATTGGTTTCCCCGTACTACGTCGTAGGCAGCTGATTAGCTTCCATTTCGAAAAAGCAACTGGTGTGGCCAAAGACCTACTCGAAAAGCTGTTCATTGCCAAGCGTGAAAAAATCGTCGACTTTCTGAGACACCGATTCAAGAATACCTTGGATGAAACTCCATCTGACTATACCATCACAGCTTCCTTGTGCTCTTTGTTGGGCGAGAATATCAACGAACTAATCATACAAAAAGAAGTAAGTATGTCAGGTATTGAAGTAATTATGCAAATTACCATTGTTTTCTTTTATTGCAACTTGGAACAAAAGCCTCAGAGATTACTACGGAGTCGGCCGGACCGATGCTAATTGCCGTTGGTATGTGTAGATTGTAGTTTTGTAGACCGTAGCTTAGCATTGCCGTAATCAGACAGAGCGTCACTTAGTTCTTTAGCTTTTTCAACAAATTTAAGTTATTAAAAACTATTTGATCCCTTATCAGAATAGCCAATGATCGAGGCAGTTTCCAGTTATTGCGATTTGAAAACAAATTACCCCAATGGCGCTACCGTTTATTTGTCAATAATGTGGACTTATAGCATATTATATCAATATATTTTTCTAAATGATTATCACAAACGTTAGCATAATAAGTAGTCTTTTAAAAGCCATGACAAATTTGAACTAAAGTTGCACATAAAAAAAAAACAATATTTTTAGCATTCAATCGCCTGGTGCCAATACGATTGCTTCTGAGTGTCAAATTCCGTATTTCAGTTATAATTCCAAAATGGCTAAATTAAATATTTATTTTATTTCCCAAATTTGATAGATGTTTCAAAATGTCACCCGGCACTCTGAGTCAGATGCATGGTATTTAGTACGATGGTATGTTTAACAACATGGCTAGAATTTTCAAAATAGTACAAATCATATTTATTGAGCAAAATATATAAAACGGTCTACTACATAAAGCTTAACAAACATGAAAATAATCCTTCATTATTTTTTACAATTGATTTACAATTGATATTTTAACCTCACGGTTATGGGGCGTGTCACGGTACTCATAAGTATTAAGTCATGTATTACCGTCGTCGGAGGTGAAATTAGGCCAGAGAACAATCTGAAATATCTCTGAAATATTTGGAATATTAAGGACTGTTCATTTTATAAAGTGGACACTTTGAAGAGCTATATAGTTTTTCCAAAAACTCCTAAGATAAGCTGTTCGTCAAAGCTTAACATTATTTTTCGCAAAACAAAAATCCTATTTTTTATGAACTAATTGTATGTTTGTATCCTTTACTATTCTACTAAAGGTATAGCTTTAAAAAAAAAATAATTATAGGACAGTTATGCTTTTATGGGCAGCAAAGGTTGTTGAAAAATAAATCAAGCCTTACGTATGTTTTGTTCAATCTCACCCCCAACGACGGTACTACATTTATACTGAATATTGCAGCCACTTTAAAAGTGATGCACCACCTAAGATGAATATTATTCCAGGATTTTGAGTTGCCAAATCAAAATTTTCGAAAACATTTATAATAAAGCGGCCATGTGCAGCAACAATCTTTTTGTTTAATTCGATAAGGGACTGTCCGTTAACCACGTGGTCATTTTTGTTTTTGGGATTCCAGACCCTCTCCTTCCTCTTGGTCATTTGTCCATACATTTTTTTTAAATTTTGTATGGACCGTGGTCATTACCAGGTGGGGTCCCTCTTCTCATAAATGACCACGTGATCTATGGACGACCCCCAACCACTTTTAACCAGATTTTGAGCGATGCAAAAATCTAAAGTAGTTATTGAGTATCAAAACGGCGTATCTGCAGTGACTGATTCGTCTACATAGATTTTTTAAACAAGAATATAAGACGAAAACGTTCTTCTGATCAAGTTATTAGCCAAAAAGAAAACCGATAACTGTAGATACGCCGTTATAATACTCAACGCAATATTGTGTCTATTTGTTGTGATGTTATACATATTAATTAATATATTTATTTTTAATTTCCAGACTTTGGAAATGATCATCGTGTGTTCTACGCGTTTGCTGAACAAACTCAACTAACCGAAGGCACGAAGGACATTTTCACAGCGCTCGGTGATTTGCTGGCGGTCCATTATGTATACAACTTCATGTATATGAAGAGCGCGTCAAAGTTTTTGGAGTTTCTCCAAACATATTTCTTCAAAATCTGTCCTCTCACAGGAACAAAATCAAAGGCGTCGAGGAAGAGCAAGCAACAGCGACTCGTGCAGAGCATAATAGAAGCATTATCCAACCATGTGCCGCAAGCGACGCCAGATGCCAGACATTTCTAGACTGAATTTTCGCAAGATCTCCGAACAACTATTTTTATATATAAGTTGAAACATTCAATGCATAGTATTAAGAGGGTTATAGAATTAGAATTTCAGACGGTTTCAGTAAAATTTGTAACTCGCCACAAACCGGTGATCAAAATATCTACCGTCATCTCTTCTTTTATGTATTCTACTGTTGTTTACCTTATTTGAATACTTTTCACATACGAAAAGAAAAAGAATAATTATAATAACAATGATTAAAAAATCGTTTGCAAAGTGCAAAGTTCCAAATCGTTACGAATTAAAAAAAAATCTTGAATAAATGTTCGTCAATTAAAAATGTACTAATCCATTGTTTTACTATTATTATCAAGAGCACATTAAACGCCATTTTAACTTAATTCCTTTGATAAAAGTTTTGATTTGTATATATTTTGTGAGTAATTGTGTAAATAATTAAAAAAACGTGTATCTTTGTTTATCTTCGCACGGTCGTATCTCCGTATTTTATTTACATAATCTGAATTATAATCAGTTCTATTTGATTAAAATATGCGTGGTACGTATCCCCAATTTAGATAAAAGTTTCGAAACTTTGAATTATTATTATTATTGTCTTTATTAACGAGGCTTTCAGTCCGTGGCTGGATCACCTCGATAGTCAAAACTTTAAAAAGGAGCCCTAAATGTACATTATTTTTCAAAAGTTCTCAAAACCAAAAATTCGTGTGATCTTATGAATTCCAATCCCATTAACAGAGAAACCTCAAAGTTTAAGCTGAAAATATCAAGATTTAAATTTGTCTAAAATTTTTGAATAATTTTGAAACTAAAATATTTTTGCACATGTTAGAAAATATATGCACTATTCAACTTGTTATTAAAACAATATGCTTTATACACATAACTTTTATAGGAAAAGTGCAATTTCCGGCAAGAAAAGTAAAATAGTCCAAGGAAAATTCATTTTTTATTAAAAATCATGTTTTTGAGTAGTTTTTGTTGAATAAGTCAAATCGTCACTAAGTCAATCCATTTTTTAGAAAAATATGTTTTATGAACAGTTTAGACACAACTAAATTTGCTTCAAAGCCATGTAAAAAGATTTGGAATCGGTTGAGTATTTATGAAGTTATGTTCAAAGAAAAATGAATTTTTGAGTTAAATGATAATAAACTTTGAGGTTTCTCTGTTAATGTGATTCAAATTCATAAGAGCACACGAATTTTTGGTTTTGAGAACTTTTATAAAATGAGCCGCACCCTAGTGTTCATCCCAATTTGGTTTACATGTAATGTACACTACCCGCCTAAAGCATGGAATCGCTTTACAGAATTGCAGTATTAATAATGGGTGTTGCAATGCTCGGTAAGGCGATTCTATAATCAAAGCTGGTAGTGTATGTAAGAAGGCCATCAATTTCCAATCAATAATGGGAATTTCCGAAAAGTAAGTATAATAACGTCATTTTGTGATTAAAAAATACGTTACATGGCATTTAAAATTACAACCGCTACAAAAACGATTGACAGTGTAGTTTTATATTGAAGCACACATTTTTACGTCACTACGTGTAAATTTCAGCTACAAAATCATGTGTCATGTAATTTTAAGAACGGACGTAAAAATATGTCAAAAGCTTCGCTTCTTTTATGTGCATCCAACGCGACTTAAATTTACATGATATTTTGTAAGAGTGCATAACAAAACTATTGTAGTTTTATCGTCAAATTTTCGTTTTTTTCTAAACTATCAATCATCATATCTTGGCTATAAAATACCTATGGTCAGTTTTTAAAGTTGGAGAAGAAACAAGACTATAGTTTTTGATCCCAAAAATCCGACAGAAACGCTAACAACTGCTTCAAAACTTATTTTTCGTGGACCAGAAGCACAGTGGGATTCCGTTTTTGGCAACAAAGTCGAAATTTTCAGTTGCCAAAATCGGAACCCATTTTTTTTAATTTCAAGAATATAATTTGGACGTTGTTCCATCATCATTTTGGAACAAAATGATGGCCAGACTTCCAAACGATCCATTTCGAAACAGATTTCCGTAGGGTAGGACTATGTTATATATCTTTAAACCGGTCATATTCATTGTGATAGGCGATCCACACACTTTTTATTACTTAAATATCTTCATTTATATTTTATAAGCTTCATGTATATTATCTGTAAACATGGGTTATCTAAAAACAATAAACGCATAAGTGTTCGCAGAGTTATGGATTATATGTTGCTACATGAAATACGCAATTTATTTTAGGAAATTCCAAAAATAGTTGAGAGACAACATTTTTTGCTTTATTTATTTCTATTGCTATGGTATGTTTCTAAATACGCGTTGCATGGAATCCCTAAATAAAAAACAGTGATCTGAACTTATAGACTTTTTGTTTCTCTTGTGTCAATGCTGCTTCAAACGAGCTGTTCCAAATCTGAAGAGAACTGATTTTTAAAAACTGAATCACCTATTGGCATACTCAAGTGGGCTGGTTATACAGCGTGAATACCTATGAGAAGATGTTGTAACTCTAGGTGAGATACTCATAGATATTAATGACTTCATGAATCGTTGCGACCACACGACCATCTATGCAAGGTGTCCGCAAATTATCCGTACAAATTTTGAGGACATGGCTCCATACAATCAAGCATAACAAATGCAATATTCTTGAAAAGTTTTAAACATTGGCTTATTATATTCATAAGAAGTGAGTTTGACACATTTCCGATTTCAAATAATTGAAAAACCAACCCAAATGTACTAGGTGTCTTAAAAAGAGCTGTTTCCCGAGCTTTATGACGGAAGGCCCTCAGGAAAAACGTCTCCGAAAAAAATAAATTGGTCTATCTCAGTAACAAGCAATCATTTCGAATCTTTTTTGAGTTGTATTCTATGTTAGCATATAGATGTATTATAGAAGGTACATGGACTTTGATTTTTCGTTGTTTTAAATGCGAGATCATCTTTCCAATATTTTGCTGTTCGGATTATTTGTGAACACCCTTTAATTAAATAAGCGCATAGTGTGCTTCTAGAAGTTGGTGAGATTTTGGGGAATATCGGATTTTCATAAATTGTAGTAGCAAGCTAGGTTTCGTAAAATTAAGAATAATTAAATAAATTCATTCCAAGTCGATCTCTAAGATAAGCAAGAAGTCCAAAAAAGTTGTAATCTCCCAATTTATCCTCCGAATAAAGTTAAGTGAAAAACGTTAGCCGTTTCCATTCGAGCAGAAGAATGACTCCTAGTGGCTGTTAGCTGAGGTGCTGTTTCAGCCGGTAGTACCGTTTCCCACCGAGCATAGTGGCTACTTTACAGCAAGTGGCCGTTTTTCTCCACCGTTCCAACTCAAACGGAAATCGCGAACCTGCCCAACAATATTTTTAAACAATTATGTTTGTCGGCTACGCAGTCTTAATTTTTACAACGGCCTATTTATTTGCCCGACGTTTCGACACGGGAATTGTGTCTTTCTCAGGGGGTACTGTAATTTAATGTTTATACTAAGTGTGTTTTACATGTTTAGTTGTTGTAACTTACAATATTGTTGTCGTTTGTAGTCTTATGTTTTGTTTAACTTTGACTGTCAGGTCGGGATATTTTGGGTACCGTAAAACGGGGTAACTTTGACAGCTTTTCGAAGAAAACTTCAATATTTATGCATGCTGTTTCAAAGAATTACAATTTATATTTTTAAAACAAGTACTGACATCCTAGCTATCGATTGCACTTGATAGATTGCCAAAAGATTTATTTTGAATGGATATATAATTTTTCATATAATCAAAAGTCGGTTTTCTGTTTTGGGGTAACTTTGATAATGGAGTATAAATCGAACAAGATTGAATGAATTACGGAACATTTATAGGGTGTTGCATACCTCTAGGCGTTTAACGCTGTATGGAAATTTCTGACTTCGATTACAAAAATGGTCCCAGTTTGTAAAAATGGTTTTCGCTAAGAGATTTGAGACCGAATTCATGTTCTACTATAACTAGGCTATCATGGGTAAGTGACGAACTCATTATGCTTATCAAATATGGAAGAGAAGAGATCTGTTTTCGATGTCGCTTGAACCTTCTCGAATTCGTACCATGTTGGCCTAGGGGTGGGACAGTCTACTCAGAGTTACACTTTTAACACAGAGTAAGACTTGAGTAACTCAGATTTTGCTCAAAATATTTCTGGTTACTAGGATCTTGAAAGCAACCGATATCAGCTGTTGATTATCAATATGTCAAATCAATTTTTTCGGCAGCATTAACCCAACGAATTTAAAAATTTATCGAACACAATAATGAATATCGCGCGATGGTCATATTTTTTTAGTGTTCTTGATGAATTGACTGAATCTTAAATTTAGTAACGCCAATAATTTAATCCACAATCACATTTCCTACCATACATGAGAAAATATCTGACAATAATCTTACATTGCCTTCGGGAACTCCAGAAAAACATATTATTATCATCGAAAAAATAAGTTGTTCATATCTGAGAGAATCATATCAAAGTCAAACAAATAAATTTTATAAAATAGTGAACAAGCTTTCAACTTCACGCTCACGTGTGAAACTCTTTTATTAGGCATTCTAAAAAATAGCTCTTTTAAGGCAAAAGACTAGCTTGCAGTAACACATCGGAGCAGCCGGAAAACGTTCTTCTAGAAAAATGTGCTGTCCTGAGTGGAATTCTAAATGCACTTTTCAAGACAAACAGAGTCCGGAAATAACCATCCACACGTTATCATAGTCCATAAATTGCAACACATCAGATAAACGCGTTTAAGCTAATTACATTAGCTTCTAGTACTATTTGGTAGAGCCTTTTGTAACAACTGTTATCAACCTTCTCTGCCTTCCCTGAAGCTCTGGAACTCAATATCACACATAACAATCGCATGAGTGTTCGTTAAATGTAGACTTGCAGCTCTAGAAATTTGTAGACCACGTCCTTCTGACAGCAGCTGTCCATTCCATCAACCAACAATAAGAAAAAAAATCTATCTACGTAAACTCACGTCATTGACGCCATAGATTTCAACACAATTAACAAGCTACCGCACGGGTTGGTATGCGCACTCCCAAACAAGCAACGAGAGTTACTCAGAGTTGCTCTAAATCTAACTCAAGAGTTAGCTCAAAAGCAAAAGCTGTCCACCCTCAGCAAATGGCCTCCAATTTCTCCAAAGAAACCGTATTTGGGGTCGTCCGCTGCTGCCAAAGAACATTGCCGTACGTGAACAGAAGTCCATAATGTTGTTCCTGACGTGTATTTAGGCCTTCAGCTTTTTTCCGTTAGGGATTTGCATTGAGGTGATGGCAGGGCAAAGCGGGAAACCATCCCAAGAGAAATTAACGGGTTTGGCGAGCATGTCAAAAATGCCTTAATATATGTTTTCTGGAACTGCAAGCACTCCTTCATGCTAGCCCAAAATGTCAATCACCAAAACGTGCTGCGTTACTCGTCGACGGAGCACCAAAATGACGTTGACAAATTGTTGACCAGAACTGATTTTGCAAATATGCCACAAGCGAAGCACCTTTCGAGACACCAATAACATAGTAGGACGGGTACTAAATGAAAAAATCCATCATGTGAACTCTTCCATCATAAATCTCACCTTTCTCAGCGCCCACCTTTGCGAGAGAGTCCGCCTTCTCATTGCCTTAAATAAGGCAATCTGAGGGACCCATACAAAGGTAATCTTGTATGATCTTTCAAACAGTGCACACATCTGCTCTCTATATTTTGTAAGAAAGTAAGATGTATGCTTTACAGTTTTCATTGATCGAAGAGCTTCAATAGAACTGAGACTATCCGAAAAGATGAAGAAGTGGTCTGCTGGCTTGATGAGATCATCCCAGAGCAAAGTCGATTGCTGCCAGCTCAGCAACATAAACCGTGCAAGGTTCCTGAAGTTTTCGGAAGGCGAAGAGTTTTCATTGGAGACACCGAAACCAGTAGTTCCATTAACACAAGACCCGCAGTGAAATATCTCCTGTAGAAATCGACATACTGGTATTTTGCGTTGAAAACACGTAGGATAGTTATACATTGAAGTTGACCTGGAATTCCATAAATATTTTGTTTCATGACAGGTCGTATTCAACAGAGAAACTGCCGTTTTTTTAGCTTTCATTAGGTCATGAACATAATATTGGCCTTGAAGCCCAAAATTACCCCCGTGTGCGCCGGTGTCGCCATCGCTTTCGGCATTAAAAGCTAATTAGGGTGTAGTTCCGAAGGCTCGGGATCATCCGACCAAAGACACGAAGTCAATTAAGCCGCGTCGGAATCGCGGCTTCGTTAAGGACCCGCCGATGCGATCGATTTCTCCGCAGGCTGATTACGCCCGAATTGTGACAGAATTGGATCAGCCTTCAATCAGGATCGATTACCATCGCAGTTTATTACCATTTTCTCCGATGCGCATATTGCTGGGAGCGTAATCCGAAACCGGTGGATGTCACAGCTTTTTTTTGTTGTTGGTTCGTTCGATTTGGCCGAAAACAGTGCACTCTGCCACGAAACGGTATCATGCACTTAAGGCAGTGCCGTCGTCCGTGTATGATAACGGTTACGTGATCTCATTTTTTTTATACTGGTGCTTGCTTGCTTCGAGGAGACGATGCTCCTTAGACCGTAGTTATCAAAAAAAAATCTCCTTCAAAATGAGCTCACCAGTTCGATTTAAATGATTTTTTATCATGATTATCAGAAGAAATTTGTTCAAAGTTGGTTTGTAATAGTTATTTTTTCCTCTTGCCTGAGTTGAGTCTAGTACACGACATTGGAGACGGCCTTACGTTGAGGTCGAAATACGCGTGTCTGTCAAAAAGAAACAACTCAATTAAAAGAAGAGAAAGCAATACTTAGGAGATGATTATGAAAAGTTAGGAACATACAATAATATTTTGACTATTCGATTTAAAATCGTAAGCATTTGCAGAATTTATTTTCCATAGGTCATGATGATGATGATGATGATGATTATTTAGCCACCATCAGCGCAAGGATTACCTATGGCTGCAGAATCATACCAGGATTTTATTTTCCATAGGTCATTATATAGAACTAAAATGTTCGAGTACGGCAGCTAGTATATGTCAAAATATGTCTATGACTCGATTTTTCTTTTTGGTTTCCGGAAAATCTTAAACTATGATAAGCACAAGTTGATGGAGATTTTTTACTGCTAATAACGATCTGGGAAGCACGCGCGAGGAGTGAGAGCGCGGTCCGACCTGGACGAGAGCATTGGAACAACGCCCTGTTTTTCTCCTTTCACTTTTGCTGCAATGTAATATCTTCTGGCGATCGCGACACATGATGTTCCCGGCTCGTCTCGAAGTCCCGTTCGGTTGACTTAATTTCGTCAAGACTTTTTACACGAGCTGGGAAAAAATGGAATATATCTTGAACGGGCCAACATTCCGCCCGTCAGCTCTCGAAGCCTGATGGTTTACTGAAGTGAAGACAAGGAGCGAAAACCTCAGCTGAACTCAGTCAGGGTGCTGACAAGATCATATTGTCGAACGATTCTTCGTGTCGTGGTGACAAGGAACTGGTATCCGGCTTGGCAACCAAGATCAGTGACGAGGAGTGACACATCGAAGAAACTAGATTTTGCTGGTTGAAACAATTTATAATACTTTTTGCGGATAACTGAAGGTCGAATTAAGCTGTTCGTTGGAGGCGTTAAAAATGTTGATAATAAAAATGATTTTCAAAGGAAAAACTGAGAACAGCATAAGTTCGTTTTTTTTCACGTACGATAAGAAAAAAACCCAAATGTCGTTTTCGATCATTGCGAACACAGTAACTCAATCTTGACAGTTGAACATGAGAGCATGATCATGAGCATAGATGACCGTACAATTTGTAGTTGGTACTCCCGTAATTGACCATAGCAATCAAAGTTGCCACATCTCGAATTACCATTCTCAATGTGCACAAATTGAGAGCTCAAAATTCAAAGTCAATAACGGTGCCGCAACGTCCTTACGATTATCGGGGAAAGGGAGGAATGTTAGTTTAACAACCATTGTTACTAGAGACCCGAGTATACCTCTGCATATCCACAATTGTCTTGAAAAGGATATTGAGTTAGTGGGATAAGGTGGTGAAAAATGTTGATGCGATCCATGATATATAATGACGCCTAACGGAATTCCAGATATTACCAGATTACGCATTGCATGCCAAACGAGTATGCTTCCGATTCCATTGCACGCTCCCGTAGGAGCAAGCTACAGACTTGAACCTTTCAATCTTTCGGAGTGCAAGTCTTATATTATTTAATCGGAATGACTTTCTACAAGAAGCTATCAATGATTGCTTTTCAAACAAAAGGTATGATGATCAAGGTTAGAACTCTTCAAAATCATGCACGCAGTGAACTGAAATTCAAACATTTCGTTTATAAAAAGGTGGAACAATTATAGCCAATATGAACGCATTAATCGATTCAGCATTTGATACCATATACGTGTACGTGGTACACGCACGAATCTAACGTTCTTGATTCGATTCCAGATTTTCCGCCAAAACTTTGTTTTTCAAATATTGGTTTCGTAAGGGAAAATTAATGAATATCAACTGGATTTATTGTACCGATTTTCTATAAGGTTTTTTATGTATTGCTATAGTCAATTTGCTTGAATGTGGTGATTGATGTTTTGAATTGAGGACAAGAGATCAATCTATTCAAATCGAACGTGCTTATATTTGCCTGTGTATACATTCTGTTCTTGCTGAAGAAAACAAGCTAATAATTTTATATTCATTCATAATTTAGTTACTTTCGCCAAGTAACAAAAGCAAATAGTTGCTGCAGCTGTACATTTTTTCTACACAGTGAAAGTGATTTTAGCGACGACAAACTAACCCACAAGGTAAATATATTTTATAATATTTATGAAGTGATTACAACATACCTGTCTTGAAGATATTGTTGAACAGTTAAGTGACACCACATGGCAGTATTATAGGAGAAAAACACGTTTCTAATATTGTAATTGCCATGTGTTTGTAAATTCGGACATTTAATCAAAATGGCGTAACATAATTTCCAAGTTAAGCTGATAAAAAAAACATTTAATTATACTTTTAACATTATCAAAACATGAGCAATCTTTACAAGAACAATGCGGTGTATCGGTTTATGCTGTAAAATTCAAGTCATTATTGAGTATATGTATTCCAAGAGGTCTTAAAAGCGTGATAAGTTAAGTGTATTTGAAAATATTTTGATGAGCTGGTGGGGAATCGACTGTATGGTTGTAATTAATTATGTTTTTCGGCATACTACGAGTACCGGAGGGAAACGAAAATTTGTTGCCGACATACAACGAGCGAGCGATCCTAAACGTAACAAATTTAGAAAGTCCCATCAACCACCCTCAATCTTCTCAGCCTTGCTCCAAACTTTGCACTTCCCACAATATCGTTGGCGCAGATACCGTTCTATCACCTATTCGCAGACACAGAACAAATTTTGATGACCAACAACGATAAGAAAGTACAGGACGAAAATCGTTGCAGAATAGTGAACGTTACGCAGAACTTCATTCATTGTTTCCATTCAATGGTAGAGACGCGAGACAGCACTACTAGATTCTGTGTCACAGCGACAAATACAACGAAAAGGTACCTACGCGATCACCCTGAAATATGCGTTCTCTCGGCCGACAAAGGTAACAGACCGTGATAATGATGAGAGAGGATTACAACCAAAAAAATGTCCACGTTGGTGAATGACACCACGACATACGAACTAGTACGGTTCGATCCGACATCCAGATACCAGAATGGCAATAACAGTCTCGTGAAACGGCTCAAAGATCCGAAGCTCATCGACTACAGAACAGCCAAGACACTCACCTCAAATAACGCAATATGTCCGAGAATATATGGCCAGCCAAAGGCGCATAAGCAAAACCTGCCGCTTCGACCGGTCATACCCAACATAACAGCTCCAACATATAAACTGGCTAAATATATAGCTAACATTCTTCAACGTTCGATCCATAGTAACTACAGCACGACTAGCTCTTTCGAGTTCTGCGACGAAGTAAATCACATCACACTTCCAGAAGGGTACGTAATGATCTCACTTGATGTTACATCTCTCTTCACGAACGTTCCACGATAGCTAGTAACGAAAAACATCATCGAACGCTGGAATGAAGTCGATACTCGAATAAACCTCGATCTGTTCTTAGAGATGATCGAGTATTGTATGGAGGCTAGTTATTTCTGTTTTGATGGGCGGTACTACAAAACAGATATATGGAACGGCAATGGGAAGCCCACTATCACCTATCGTAGCGAATATCGTGCTTGACTCGGTCATCAACGCAGCTATGGAATCTCTACCATTCGAGATCACCATATTCAGAAAATACGTGGACGATATATTCATGGCTATACCACGGAACACCGAGCAACAAGTCGTACAAGCATTCAACAGCATCGAACCGAGACTGCAGTTTACTGTCGAAATCGAGCAAGACCGAAAGTTAGCATTCCTAGACATGACAGTCATACGGAATGCGGGCCAGACTCTTTCGACAGAATGGTATTCAAAACCCATCTCATCTGGCCGTATGCTAGACTTCAAATCATTTCACCAGCCTAAGCATAAAATAAACGTAGCCAACAACTTCATACACAGGGTATGGTATCTCACACGCAACAAACCTAAGGAAGCAATAGTCAACATTATTCACCGTCACCTAATTATGAACAACTATCCTAAACAATTAGTCAACCGATTGCTCAACCTATACGAAAACAAACGTCATTCAAGTTCATCAACCAGCCTACCGAACAATCAGCAACCAGCAACAATCAACGAAATTACCGTCAACACTACAGAAGCCACCCAAAGCCAACCATTGCGTCAGCCTCCCACCCCACCTTCATTCATCGAGAATGCCGCCGATACCACCCAAAGCCAACCATCATGTCAGCCTCCCGCCCCACCGACCATTCGACCAGCAATACCCACACCCGAAACAGCCGAAATCGAGGCCGCTTTCTGCCCAGCAAATTACATCCTACAATGCTCAACTACGATCCAACATGCCCCAAATAACACCAATCGAAAACGATCATCCGACAATTAGTGACATCGAGGATTCTTCCAAAATTGATGATCCTGCGCCAGAACAGCCTGAAATAATAGATAACGATAAGATATACCGAGCCATCCCGTACATACTTTCCCAACGAATTATAAAAATTCTATCCAAAGACTACCCCAACATAACAATCGCAACAAAACAATTTCACACCATCACGAAAGTGAAACATCCTGTAAGTAAAGAAGATATTGATATGCCCATAACGCGGGTAGATCACCTTTTCGTGGTGCGTTATGGGGTAAAGATCTACCAATGAACCCTAGTCCTGACTGCTTCAAACGAAGAGAACAGGATACTATAGTAATCAAAGGAACACTATTAGTCCTTGTTACATTTTAAACCTTGTTAAAAGTGACAAGTCTCGGTTTTCCAGTAGCCGAGAATGACCTTGAGACAAGGATAAAAATGAGTCGAAATCAACAAGTTGTTTTCTAATCTTTTATTTATTGTTCTCTAGTTCGAAGAAGTAAGGACTAGGATTCTGATGCATGGACAATATCGGTGTCACTTCCCGACTTTATCAAGGGATCCGATTTTGACTGATAAAGGGACGCGCCTGCGGAGAGTGTACCCACCACACCCTTCAAAGGGTTTAAAAAGCGGAACCTTTCAATTAGAATCCTTTCCTGTGATCAAGTTAGGAATGACAACTGTAAAAAAACCGAATACTTTATCACTTCTCGATAGTGACAAAGTAACACGACATGCACTACACAAAGGACACGGATATACTACAATAGATCAAATATTGGTCGCAGTGGTTTATGTCCCGAACAGAAAAAAAAAGAAGATATTAGTAATGTTATATATAAAATTCCATGCAATATTTGCAAAAACTGCTATATTGGTATGACCACCAATAGTTTACGTAAGCGACTAGCAGGACACCGATCAAATGTAAACAGACTAGAAAAACTCATGAACGACAACAATACCAATACCGAAACAGCAAAGACATCTCTAATAGAAACAACAAACAGCTCTTATCAAACATTGTGTTGAACTAGATCATAGGTTTAATTTAGAACACACACAAGTAATTGACCATAGCTACAAACAATCCACACTACCATTTCTTGAAATGTGCCACATCACCAACACTAATTATACAGTCAACAAACTAACGGACATAGACAAACTCAGTACAACATATGCAGTGTTGCACGACATCAAGAGCAAAACCGAACAAGACAAAAATGAGAGAAGAACATGAAGGTGACACAAATAGAAGAGAGAATAGCATACACTCAGAAACGCGGGAAGTCACAAAATGGACTAAATTTTAGTTAATTTATGACTATTTTCTATCTGCCTCTCTTTTACCCTGCAAGTAATTTTATTCCTATTTTGTCAATTCACCCTGGTTGAAGCATCGTTAGGCTTCAACCCAGTCGAAATGACAGTTAGTGTGAATATTCACAGCAGAATGAAAGAGAAGCAGATAGAAAATAGTCATTAATGCATAAATTTTAGTAATTTTGTGACTATTTTTATTTCTCAGTGTAGAAGAGCAAAAGTCATTTTTACCGATAGGGCACAACAGTTAACAGATAGGATAGAACAAAGTGTGGCCAGTAAAGAAGAGAAATTGCGCCATTGCTAGTACAAGCTGTGTTAATAAGATAATTATTTTTGCTAAGTGTAAGATTGACGTATATTTTAAGCATTTTATAAGAACTATCCATTTAAACCAAATTTTAATTTAAAGCATGTACCGTAAAACGGGGTAACTTTGATAATGCGGGTAACTTTGATAGTGCGAGACCCCCAACATACTAAACGAAATAACGAAGTTTCTGTCAATTAGTTAAGAAAAACGAATGCAAAAGTGAAGAGTATTAATATGACACTTAATGTCAAAGCTATTTTCGTTGGAATCAATGCATTTGAGGATTTTTATGCAAATATTAAAATTTACAAGATTTTAGCATTTTTGCAACGTTTACAAACAATCTGTTCTACGACCAC